>NW_008752525.1:24212-27027 GCF_000715545.1 Opisthorchis viverrini | reverse complement strand
CAGAGGTTGTGTTCTAAACACGGACTACGCGTGGTACTCAACCGAGGAGGCCATCAACAGACACTCCGAAACTGATCAAACTCTCAGTAACAAAGAACTTGGGAGCACACAGACGCCGTACTGCACAAGGCAACAGTAGACGCCACCAAGTGAACACATAACTCCGGATGGAAACACGATTGTGGGTGTGCACACCCAAACAGAAAATGTATCAATAGGTCATAATAACAAATGAAAGTTGCGTCAAGCGAAGAGGCATCCTGTGAACCTGTCAATAAGCACAAAACAAATAGACCAATCAAGTCAAAGAAGGCCTACTAAAAATAGGGAGTGTATTACCACAGTAAGTGCAGTTGCCCGAGAATGTGCTTCTTGATTCTCCACCGATAGTCGTATTGAAGGGATTGTCTGCTGCTGCGGTGCACTGGGTGCAATGGTAAGAAACTACCAGTTAGGTCTACTCATAGCCAAGGCCTTAAAAACCGGGAGAACCTTATATTTGGGTTTTCCTGGCCCACTATGAGGTTATATGTCCCCGATTGTTCTCAGTTTCTCCCCAGAGTGACCCGAGGCGTATATAGTGAACGGAAATTCCAACCCCGAACTACTCTTCGATTTTTTTGGTTCGAATTCTCTTAGCATAAGCAGTGAGGCTCAGTTTATGGCACACTAATTCGTTCATCTTCCCGCTTTTAGTAAAAACTCACCATCTGTGTTATCCACCCTCTTATTCGCAATCGAGATCTCAAGCTGAACGCTTTGGTTTTACCCGTAAACTCTTGAAGTTAAGGAGCGGCGAAAAAACAGAAAGTACACACTTCTGTTTCCTATTATCGAGAAATACCTAGAAGCTCAGCACAAAATTAACAGCCTGCAGCAAAGACACTTCTCGGGAGATGAACGTGTTTTCCTACGGACGTAATGTTGGCACCAAACCTAATATCAGTCGATATCATCACACAAAGAGGAAAATCAGTTGACATCCTTGGGCTGTTTCATGTTTCTTCATTACCATCGCCTGTGTTTTGCAAAGGGCGGAAGATGTATTTTCGCACTAGCACGTTGATGTTAAAATCAGTTACTAGTACTTCCCATTAAGGCAGAGTTCGCCGGTATTTCGGTTTTTGCCACGAATCTCCTGGTGAAACATCACAAGGAATCGTCTGAAATTAGGGTTCTATCCCTGTTAGTCCACTTTCTTCCAGGGGAAAAGGATCCATAGTTGAAATAGAAGGAAAGCCTGCCGTAACCCAGGACTAAAGTAGTGAGGTAGTTCCTTCATGTGAATAAAAGCCACGTCTTATGTCCAGGAAGATTTAATACGTATGACATAACTCTTTCGGTTTTCTTGAGATTAATAAATGAACGATGCAACCTCGGCTATACGAATTCTTTAGACGGAAAACATTCATGGCTACTAGGTGTGTAGAAAAAAGTGATGAGACTGGCGGTGGTATGGAAAGTTGGTCTTTTGACCTTTTGAATAAAGGGGTAACACTGATTGTACCGCAGTCAATAGATTTTTTCCAGGTGAATACATCCAATGAGGTGACACTGGTTTCGGTCTTTGAGCAATACCGGTGGCAGACCATCCGGATCAGCGATTTTTTCTGTAGCATGATCAGTCTCGCGCGTGATCTCAAGAACAGTCGACGGATCCTTACCGACAAGCATCTGTCTGAAAGCAATGAATAGGGATGCACTTGCGCATATACAGGGCCACTTACACTGTTTTTGGAGGCATTGTATACGACCAGCGATGCGTATAAGTAGACCGATTATTAATTCACAACGTCGAACAGCGCCAGACTTATTTTGTGTTACGACCGTCCGAATTCTCTTGCAAATCGTGAAAGCTATCTTGTTTATCCGGTGGATGTTGCGGATTCAACTTCCCTGGCATGATCATTCCTCCAATCACTCTTTCTAAGGAGACTGCGTGTCGCTATTTGAGCTTTTTGATGCCCTTCTTACGATCACCGTCAACGGAATTGGACGGGAGGGGAGTGACAAGCCTACCGAACATGCAGAGCTTCCCTAACTTTTCTCTGAGAACGATTACTAGCATTAGAGTGTTCTGTTTCTTTGATCAGCGAATTTCAGTGCATCGCCCAAGAAGACTTCGAGAGACGATGCCAGTTTTTTAGCACTGAAGCACGTGACATTGTGTGGTGGTTTGGGAATCCACAAAAGTGAAGGATGATTTCCACATTCACTAAGACGTAATCAGGATCCAGATACACTCACGTCTGTCGCACTTCGTTCTCAAAGCGAACTTGAATTTTAGGGATCGACGACAATGACCAAATGCATGATTGTAATTAAAATTTAACAGCGAAATGTATCTACGGAAGTTCTTGACCACATGGATAAACTAGTTTGTTTCAAAATGACTTAATTATGTAGTAGAACAAGCAGTTGGCGATCCCGGCTGGTTGAATAACCCAAAATACAGCAAAACACTATGACTTATGACTTAATAACTAGTGTAGATTTTGCTGTTTAACTATCTGTGACGCTCCAGTAATAAGACAGGGTTCATTTCCACCGGAGTACCTTTCAGGCGTCACTCAATCACTCTTTTAAGGTGGAAATCATAGTCACCTCCATGAATGTGCCACGTATATTCTTGCCTTATTTAGTTTATCAAAGCATATCGATTTTCAATGGTTATTAAGTCGGAAAACTGAGAGGAATTTAACTGACTGACGCAACTAATGTATGCACCATCAACTTAGGCAGAGTTAGCGGAGACAAAAGGTCAACAAGATATAGCTGCTGCTTCAGTAAACAGGATTCATTTGGGGGGGGGGGT
>NW_008752525.1:9595-14884 GCF_000715545.1 Opisthorchis viverrini | reverse complement strand
CTCAGCGAACAAGCCAACGACCATAATAGCTCATTTTGAATTGGACTGTTCAGCGTCATTGCACACGTGAGTAGCCAACTAAATTTCATCACAGCGCAGCATTCGTTAGATTGCTGTTGTTTTACTGAACAATAGCCTATGAAATGCAGTGAATTCAAGGCGTTGCGGGATATAAAATGGGGTTTGCCGGTCCAAATGTTTGTGCCCCATTTATCATGTTAAACTGACCATATAGGTCAGGTCCAAGTTCACCACGCTAGCTTTGCATGATACAAATGTATGAGATACTGTGGTCGTGCACTGGTGGAGCTTATGATAATACCAAATACGACCACATTGGTCGTTTCTAGATAATACAGCTTTACCTCCTTTGAACACCTCAAGCAGTGTTCTGTCGGGCGCCCTCGATAAGTAGTACTCTCCCCAAGGAGAGTTGTAGGACCCTATGGGAATTGCTCCTGATAATGCTATTGGAAAGGGATTTACTGTGGGGGAGAGGAACGATAACTTGTGGTCCATTTCCGTAACTTTGAAATGTTCACATATAGGGAAGAGTTTAAAGCCGTGAGTTTCAAATCGCGATTTTTATCCACCTAAAGCAAGCTCAAAGAATTTCAGTGCAAGTTAATCTTGTTAGAGAATCAGGTGTGAACTGAACTTCAGAGGAGTTTTGATGCACTCCTGCTACCATTCTTCCATAAACTCGGCACCTCAGACTATCAGAAGCCACACATAAGTTGTGTAAATACACCAAACTTTGCGGTTTCCGAGACTGTATTCATTCATTATTAGGGTGAGCCAAATGTTTTCAGAGTTACGCCAAACTCAGCGTACTCGGTTACGAATGAAATGTGGTGGCGGAGTATTGCAAGGATGCGCTGGTGTTGTGACGCATTCTGCTAGTGAATACGATGCTTCAAGAACGGAACCATGAACGAACCAGTCAGTTGCTTTGAATCAGACACATGCGAGTGTACGAAGGTTCAACACAACCACTGGGAAAACGAACCAGTCATGTGAAGGGGACAGAGTTATCTACTATGTGAACGTGTTCAGCCATGAACAATTATAACATAAGTGTGGACTGATCATCAGTTGATGGGTGTATCAACTCAAGGTATGCATGACAAGAACGGTTTATAAGCGCAAGCTACGGGGTCCCGTCCAACAGCTATTCTTGTGACAGGTAATATAATAACGTGCATTACAACTTGCGGTTGTCACGCTTCAGACGCTACTGGGCACTCCTATCAACTCGGTGAATTCAAATGCGTTCCGAGCGCAGCTGCAGTAGTTGTAGGAATGTCAATATTGACCGTACCACACATGCCTAAAAGGTAAAAATGAGGAAAAGCTTGCGACTGAATCACCTTCTGAGTGTGCAACATTAAGTGGTAAATTACAGATTTGGAGTGTGCTCAATCTCGGACGAGGAAAGGACTTTTTCGATTCTCTGGTCGTTTAGAATTTGTTCAAGTCCTCGTACATTTTTAGGAAGTGAATTGGATTTTTCCTCATAGTGGAGACATGACGAAAATGAAATATCAAGATTACTGAAATCCACTTCATTACTGATAAGTTAAAGGAACTTACTTATCACCGAATTTAAAACTCAGCACTATTTAGTCGAATTTGGCGGCACATGGTTTGGGATGAGTGTCGCTATGTGGCGAATTACTCCTCAAGATAGAGCATTCGCAGTTTCCACCACGGATTATTGGTTGAAGATTCACGCAGCACCCAAAAGGTACTCATTACTGATAACTGACTGACACAGTAATTGCCATCATCCTGCTTTGATAAAAATACCAGTGAACCGGATGAGCTTTGGTTAGTTTAACAGATTATGTTTCCTTTCGTTGCATTCTGACAATGGTCGCCTGCGGTCCAGAGCGGCAGCACTCCGGAACTGATGGAACGCAGACGAACTTCATATTTACTCTGTTTCAATGATTCAAATAAAGAAGTCGCTAAGATGATTGGGTGAGTATCTAGAGTGATTCCCCTCAACGGTTATCGTGTATTTGATTGTGCGGCTATTCAAAAAACGAAGACGGAGAAGCAAAAGCTGACTCGATTTACACTTAATTGTCGAGTGTAATGTAACCGTTACTCAAACAAGAGAAGTCGATCCGACGCGTTGCTGAAATTGGATGCCTACTGCCGAAGTTCCGGAGGAATTTCAGACAAGATGAATTCTGTCGTCGATACAGATCTCTCATTTCCCAGGAGTGCTGTAACGAAGACCACTCCGAGTTCGAACACGTCTTTTCACGCGCGACAATTCACCCTCGTCCATCAAGCGCTTGTGGAATTATGTGAACATGCTGGTCTAAACGATCCGGATTAATATTATTGGTGGGCCTCAGTAATGGCAAAACGGTCCCGTTGGTTAATGATAACTGAGTAGACCAATTGCGCTAGGCAAGGGATAGGACCGTTCACAAAACGGTGATGTGGAAAGTGAGCGCAAGTCCAATGCCACATAAGCAAAATTCCTGCACTAACCGGAATACCAGATACTTCAGTGCCATGAGTGAAGTTCACCTACTGTCGTGACTTCGCCCTGTGTTACTTCAGTCCATGATTTAATAGCTGCTGGTCATGTTAGTTGAATTGGCCCCATTTGTTTTGACATAACTGTCAACAGAGAATGTCAGCTGGACGAAACCGACGAAACCACTTGGTGGTATATTTTTACTTCTCAAAACGAAAGAGATGGAGGAGGCTGTTTCCCAGAGTAAAATCAACTTAACGGCAAGTCTGTCTTAGTGACTACTCCCTGTAATCATGCACACCTGTTGCAACTTCTGTGCACTCACCTATATTTTTAGGTAGGGTCAAAATAGTAAAGTTTAAATCTGGTGGACTATATACCATTTAAGCCACACACACAAACCAATGCATGGGGTCTATGGAGCTAAGGGACGTCAGCGAAAGCGAGACTGTGCAGTGGAAATTTCTATGGGAAGAAACTTTGAGGTGTCCTTCGAGTAAGTGGGATTGACGTTATGATGAATGAGGACAAAAGAAGATTAAACCTTCTCCTCCGAACAGCTCCGACGTCAGCGAAAGCGAGACTGTGCAGTGGAAATTTCTATGGGAAGAAACTTTGAGGTGTCCTTCGAGTAAGTGGGATTGACGTTGTGATGAATGAGGACAAAATAACCTTCTTCTCCGGACTGCTCCATTTTTGCTTAGCATTTCGGTTGGTAGTGCACTTTACGTTGTGACGGTAAATCACAGAAGCGTCCCCACAACAACTAATTCGAGCTAATTAGGGAAGTTTTCGAACGATTAACTATAACAGCAGCAAGCACGAAATAGCCAAGTTAATTGTATTAATTCACTAGTGTTTCCCAAGACATTTTCTTCATACTTAGTAAACTTTAATTAGCATATAACTGATTAATTATGTACTGTTCATGTATTCCACTCCGAAAAAGTAACAGTGTAAGGCAAGTACAGGGAGTATTGTTGGTTGATTGGTTCCTTTCAATCAGTCTTGATAAGAAAGTCAACCAAGGAACCCGGTGTTGACAGCAGATTTTGTTATTACGACAGGTGCAACCCACGTCTCGGAGCAAACCAACCGGGACAGCGGTCTGTGAATCTCGCAAACACGGCTGTGCTGACTGTCTGGCTGCTTACGTTGTCCGTCATGAACAGCGCGCATCGAGTTGTTCAGTACGATTGACAGATTACTAAATGTGGCTGTGTCGCTCATTTTGGGTGTGCTGGCATAGTATCTGATTTGACCTTCAAGGCAGACAGTTCGCAGATGTTTTCTCAACAAAGTTATGAGGTATTCTGGTACATTCAAGGTGTTTCGAAGGTGCGTTGGAGCAACGTGACACCTATTGCTAACATATTGCTTTTCATTGGTAAAATTTTAGTTGAATAAAGGTAATAGACGATGTTCCCTGTGGCCGCGAAGATTACTAATTTCTTCAACTTTGACTTAAGGAGCTTAGATAAGTGTTGGGTGGTGTATTCTTTACTTTGCGAATACACAGTGGTTTACATGTGGTGTCCTCTTACGCTATACATATGACATCTGAATTAAATATGGAAAGATTTACCACTGGTGTTCAGCGAGGGGACATTACCCCCAGGGACGCTTTTGAAACTCAGCGCTGTAGTGACCTTAAAGTCGATCGTGAAGGTCGTGCGCTCAAATGTGCTGAAGGTAACGCAGTAACGTACATAGAACGTTAGTCATTGATGTATACATGCAGGCTGTACGTTGCACTGATATTTATTTTTGGTTGGACGCTTATTTCCACAAACCCATGGGTAATGCGGAACAACAAAACAATAACGTATTGAAGATCCTAGCACCTGAGTCTTTTGAGACCAAGCAGATGAGTACGTTGTGGTCAAAAAGCTTTATCATCTAAAAGAACTTAACATGTCTGGTCACAAGTCGAACGGTGTTATTAGTTTTTGGTCCGAAGCAATCATACAAGTCGAGCCCCTATTTATATAGGAACGTGATGTAGCTCTCCCTAGAGCACACCGGTGTTTATCTCTAAACTGAATGATGGATGTTAAGTTTCAGTCGAGATTTCGACCTATGGTTGAATACAGTCCATGCTGAGGAGAAAAGAAGCACTATACGAATGCTTCATCGTTTTCGAAATCATCAGTAGTGTGAATTTCAAGAAACTCCGGAGAATCTCAAACCCGTGATCTCCCGTCCAGTAGCTGAATACTTAGCCTTTTGACCACTAGTGGCTGATCAACAGTGTGATTAACTCGAAGTTGGACAGGATTCAGCCCCAACCATCCTTCAATCATGGATTCACGTCACGTAGTCCAGTGCTGACTGACTTTTTGAATGAAGAATCCTCAGATAGAAAGTTAATTGGTCGTGAGATGCCCACTGCTGATGATGGTCAGTACGGGTCAAATAGCTGTAGGAAACATCTCGGTGTTTTAGTACTTTTGGTTACAAGACGAATTGAAAAGTTTCCAAATGTCCTCACACTGAACAAATCAGAATCTTTCAGTTTCGCCAAACGACCCAGGATCAACAAAAATCTCAGAGCATATTCTGCTCAGCTGTCTCATGTTTATGTGTACGTGTCCTGCTTTTCTGTCGGTCAGCCAGTTCTCCTTCCTACACCAGCTGTTTGTAGGAGCTATCCTTGTTTCAAAGTTTAGACCTTATTGTGTGAAATTAGCAGTCAAATAAAAATGCACTTAGTATCAAGAGATTATGTGGACTTTGTAAGATAACTAGTGCTTGGCAGTATACCCACTGCGTAGTATTTTTCAACTGAAACA
>NW_008752525.1:0-8904 GCF_000715545.1 Opisthorchis viverrini | reverse complement strand
TTCCAAGTGCTTTGTCGAACTCAAACCCAGGTGTTTCTGTCATCTGGAACGTGCTTTCTGTTACCATCACCGAACATCACCTTCGCTCATTCTTTGGTTCCAAAAGCTGCAATTTTCGACTGAACAGATTCTGTGTCATGTGCATACTAGTCAGCCAGTAGCGGTGCGCTTCAGGTGGAGCAATTGTACAACACCTTTGACCCTCAACTACGAACTCAGGGTGTTTTACATTCAGATTGTTTGCTATCGGGTTACTTATTGTCGCAACTTCATATATATTTAAAATTGCCTCCAATCTTGAATGACTGCCTTCCCGGTTAACAATTCAAATGGTCGGCCCTTTTTTGGACTGGTGGAATTGAACCCTATTTCAGTTTTGCAAGACATCTATATTCTCCGTTTTCCTTATCACGCAAATGTTTTTACCGCTCAAGAATTCGAAACGGTCGTTACACCCTCTCCGGTGTACCTCGTTTCTACCAATGATACATCCATTAGCAGAGGTAGATGTCTCGGCAGGCATCATAAAAGAAAAGAAACAATAAACCCATACAATCAGCGCGGTATTCTCAGTCATTACCTTGTGTTGGCCGACGCCGTATTGGGCTCCAATGAGAGCTTTGTTCTTTATTAGGATAGCTCCGACTGTGTTATTTTAGTCCGACTGGATGACCTCCCCCTAGTTTTTAGTAAACAAATTGTCGCTTACGTGCCATCGTCAAACATAAACACCATACCTATTTTATTGTACAGTAGTCAGATGCTCAAGTTTGAAAGCACAGATGTTGCACCACTAGAATGGCAGTCATTGCAGTCATATGTTCAAACTCGTCCAGCGAATTCCAATTCGCAAGACCTATCCATTCACTTTACTTACGAGAGCAACTGCAGTGCTGTGCGAAGAGAAAGAAACTGGATACAATCTTGGCAAATGACCGAAAACCAAGCTCATGCTAAAAGAAACGGCCGATGATGGTAGCCTTTTGATTCTATGCGTTTCCCCACGGAAGGCCCGAATTTCGCACATGTTGTTCATTAGGTATACAGTGGGTATGACAAGTTGTTGCAGTGCGACTGCACTGTTTCTCGGCAAAAAAGAATTTCCACGTCACTTCTTAGTTTGTCAGAGCGCGACTTCAACGAACAACTGGAGCATATACAACTTGACTATTTAACACCCTAATTGCCCGCTCCCATTGCACCACCACTCTCTCCTTGTCTTGCACCACCATGCTCCTTGTCTCAAGCCGTTCCTGATAAGTAATGGTTGTACCTGCGGAGCTTGCATTAGCACCAACAAAACATGTGACAACAATGCCATAGCTGGTTGTCTAGTTTCGTGTATTCGACATGGAAAATATGAACTGACTCATTGTTATGACTGGCTTGAATGTCGGGAGAAAGTCTGTCGGGCTTCCGGAAGGATAGCACAAGCCATCTCTTGATAGTCACGTTATACATAAAGAAGGAAAAGTCCCAGTAGGGTACATCATCCAATTCATCTCGTAATCTTATTCACAAGTGGAAGGGATGAACGAGAAGACCACCCGAGTCTAACCCTGAAGATACATCCATATACAATGTGGGCATAGTGAGCGCTGTAAAAATTTGAAAATATAAAAAGAATGGTCGAAATGCGCAAAATATTTAACAGAACAGTAAGGCAAAATTATTGTTGGTACGCATAATATACATATAAATTACTTCACTTTGGTGCAAGGGGGTTACCCACCGAATGTCTTTTTGCGGGTGAACTTTGATTTCTATCTGCATTCCGAGCACGAGTCCAGTGTGAGGGTTTAACCGTTCAATGGAAGGTCCTTATATGAGGAACAACTTAATCACTCGTAACCATTCTATATTCGATCTAAATCTGGTAAAACAAATAATAAGCGCTCTAGGGGCTAAAGTCAAATTTACTTGGAGCTGCATGATCGGTTGCATTGGAGGCTTTTATCAAAACAATATTTCAGTCAGTTCTTCCGTGAAGCCATTTTTGTTGAGGTCGAAGTTTTACGTTGATAAAAACTGATTGCAGACCTAAATCATTCAAGGACTCCCACGATACACAGCTCGCGTTGGAACAACTGTATAATTTCTCATTGTAAATGTCATTCTGGGCATTCCTTGCCCATTTTCGTTCGAGCACCTTTATTCTGCCTGACTTATACCTTACCAATGTAATGGTGCCTCAAATCGAAGTCTCTAACTATGAGTACACAGCTAAAGCATATCTGTAAGCCATGTTGTTCAGCGTAGCTCATTGTCACCTGGTGTAAACGGCAGCGTTAATGTTGAATTTATTAAAAGGATACAAGCATGCCAGCAAGCCTGAATTCGTCGAAAAACAGCGTGAATCGAACGAGAATACGTTCAACCTGTCACCTGAAATTTAGCAGTTACAGGCATTTTACCTTTCCGTTTGGGAACACATTTAACAACGTTTTGCAGTAGTCTACTTTTATGTACAAAATCTTTCACTCACATAACCTTGAAGAAGACTTTGGAGTGGGTTTCAGAATAAAGTTAGACACGATGGTGGAATTCGAAGAGCCCCACCCTTCCCAATGATATCAGTATTGCTATACTTTTGATGAAAAACTGAAACGACATTTACAATCCGCATAAAGTCTTAAGGCACAGACATAGTAAAGCTTCTTATCCTTTGATAAAAAAGTCTGGAAATGCAACTCGCATTATACTTGTCACTATTTTTCAGGGTGCTGTCTAGTTGATGCATTGTAGATCTCTCAGTAACTTGTCATCTGCCTACGAATAGCTCGAACTAACGATGGGAATGAATTTTTAATGATTCGGTTCCATATTAGCCCAAGACAGCCTCACTGTCCACAGTTGGTCTATTACTAGCGTTAAACTTCTCGACATAGTAATGTGGTTAGACGATAGATGCTGATTTTCGGTGGTGGCTGACTGCTGAACTGTACATACTGAAAGGTTCGCGCCCAAGTACTGGTGTTTGATGCCTCAGCTGGCCGATAGTAGTTGCTGGGGTGAGCATGACTCAATTGTTGATATCTTGAATGACTGAGCAAAGTACCATGCCCATGCATCACTCTACGTGAACTCAGAAGGCAACAAAACGCCCTCCCTGGAGTTAAACATAAAAGTTGGATCGATAGGTGCCTTCATCTAGAACCTCCAAGATCAATAACTGAAGCTCTTCTCAAAGCATGTGTCTACCAAAGTTGGCTACTTTTGCATATACCAAATGTACCCTGATTAGAGTGTCCAGTTTTCTGTGGCACTGGTTGCCGCATTTGCAAGGTGTGGTTTTATGCTATATACATGACCGGTTTGTATGCGCGTTACGGTTCAATGTTTGCGAGCAGGTTTCCAGTGTGAGAAGCGACAACCAGCACCGTTCGAGATGTTGAAATACGACCACGTATATTTAATTCCTTCAGAGAAATGCCATTCTGGTAGTCTATGAGACAAGTCGAATTGTACACCCTGCTTGATATCTCATTGTTCAGAATGTGGTCCCACCCATTACCATTAGTAATAGAAAACCGGTGAATTTTCTTACTAGGTAGTGACAAGATGCACTGAAGCCGAACAACAGAAATGTAAAATCTTATCCAGTTTCCTGTCTGTATTTTTCTTCCGTCATTCACAGGAAATTTTCTACAAAATAAACTGCATGTGTATTCGATTACCGATGTCAAAATTCCCTGATGATCAGTTTACAAGATGAAATTGGCGTCTACGGGGCACTTTACTAAATAACGTGCCTGAAAAAATGAGTGGTGACCACATTCTCGATGAAGCGTTCTGTTCGTGAGGTAGGTGAAGATTCTGCGACAGCCCACTACCAGCTTCGCCCTTCCCCAGTCTTATTGAGTAAGCGCATCCCCAAAACTTTCGTCAACCTGATGTTCCATTTGAACCCAGATTGCATGCATTGCGAGAAATACAGTCATTTGCGAACTAATTTAGTTTTGACGAGAAACTCAAATGAACTCGATTCGTGTCTGCCTGATGAGCTTTAGGAGGGGCGAAACCGGTGGTGACTGACGAAATATTCTCAGCAACTTTATGGGCAGAGTGTTCCGTCAAGTAGATGTACTGCAATGTCTCACATATCGTTCCGATTGAAACATAAGTTGATCTTTGTGCAGTACATTCAGCTGAGGAATATTATAAGTGGAATACTCAGGCGAGAGTCAGCTGACGCTCGCCTTAAACCCAAATGGATGTACATACGCGTGTATTTAGCGTACAGCAAACTCCGCTTTCAGTCCGACTGTGGTTCGACTCACCAGTAGCTGACGCGACTTGTTCTTAATGCCCACCCGGAAAGCAATTAGGCGTAATCCGCCTAATTTACATTTTTGATGCAATAATCCCTGTGATACAGGGTTACAATCTGAAGTTGAACGACTCCTGGTTTAGCTGAACAGTATCCGACGATTTTGTGACCAGCACCACTTTGCTTCTTTTGACGGAATTACGCAAAACGGTACTCGAAGAACGGTGGGTCACGTTTAACTGAGTCTGCAAGTGGCTGCAGCAAAAAATTGCCATGTTTTCAGGAAGCGTTTCTCATGGTTGATATATTGTTTGTGTCCATTGGCGCCTGTTACAGTTGGGGTAGGTGACACTAGATATAATGAATGAGTGTTTTTGACCTTGAGCGCACAGACCATTGCCAAGGTCATAACACAGCTCCTAGACCTTCATTTTGTCCGAGTACGGAGTTGCTTAGTTCCTCTGCTTATCTGAGATCAACAACAATACCCCGGACTGGATTAAAAATCTTGGCGTTTGTCTTCTGTTGCCGATTAATATGGCTCTACTGCCTGCGTATGATTTCAAAGCTGTGTTCTTCAGCCAACTGCCTCGCTGCAAATAACTTGAACTGGAAATGAGTAAGTGGGTAAAAAAAATCTACTTCCTTTCATGCCTGACTTCCAATAGTGAATGTACGAGATGATAAGTAAGCATTTACAGAGTTAAAAACCTCATTAATCAGTGGAATTTCTCTATGACAGCTACTTTATTACTGGAATATTGCAAATAGAACACAGGGACAGCACAGATGAATCCAGAAAGCTGTTGATCAAGCAGTTCTAACGCTACAGGAGGATATATATTTCAACAAGATTTCAAGTAAGTTATGTCAGAATGCTTAGTGACCGGCTATTGTAGCGGCTTAATAAGTTTGATGCCCTTCCATCTGGACAGCAACTACCAGACTGTCAATCTGCTTCTATTTCTATAAGGTGTGGTAGTTTATGATGCGTGGATTTTTCTACTATCGCCACCCTAGTACGGCCGCTGTCACCACCTACACTATTCGCACTTGACTCAGGCCAAGATATTCAGGTGATTTGTAGAATTAAAGTATGGACATCGTGGAGGCATTGTCCAGCTTGGTGGTACACCTACCTGATGTTGAACATAAACTAGATGAACTCATTTGTCCATAACTCATCTGAAACCCACTTGTCTAGTAGTAACAAAACGGAAAACTAAGACAGATTCAGAAATTCTGACTTCTGTTTGGAAGACTTTTTCTGAACTTGTGGATTTATTGACCATTCTACAGATATCCGCTATGCCAGGAAACAGTTCCAGCTTTGGGATCGTGTTGACCCATATATTTCTAATCCTCATTTAATATCCATGATATAGGTATCCAGTTAAAAACTTCAATGAAAGTTAGCAAGCCTGGATTTGTAAATGCCTCTATGATCCCTCAGTTAAAGAAGCCGGCTTCTAATTCTTGTGGGACAAAGCCAGTCACACAGGGAACATTCATGAAGCAAATGCTGTGGTTTAAGGTAAATAAAGACAGCAAAGATATGTTTATTACCTTTTGTCACACTGAATTTGAGATAAGAGCAGATTTCCAGTGAGTAATTTTTGCCTCCTTAATGTCACAGTAAAATGATTGTTACATCTCGCTTTAAGCGACAGATTTGGTCCAGCTATGAGCGTGAATCTAATTCGGTCAAATTGGGTCTTATCTTGTTCCGTCTGCCGTGAACGAAAAAGGTCGACTTGGTGAGTAAGCCTGACTACCACTCTCCCATCCGGCTATCTCAGAAATGCATTCTCATCATGCTTGTACAAAGCACCCAACTTTGGTTTTGACAAGCAACGATTACAGTTTATGCATAACAGGGAGATTTGGGGAAACTTCGAGTGGAACTTCATTTGCAAGGGAAATAAATATATATGCTGCCAGCAGTGTTCATCTCACGAAACTCACCAGAGGTTTGAGCCCAACAGAACAAAACAGTCTGTCAAAAGAGAGTGACCTCATTCGCGAAATGGAATTTACAATTGGAATTTTTAACTTTCCTCATTCCTTGCAGACTGCAAGCAAACTGGTCAGAAAACAAAAGACGCTACGAGGTACAAGGGTCCTTTTCCTGATAAGTCAGCATGTCAGAGGTCAAGCAACACCGGATTGCTTAACGCCAACAGTGTGACCGATAGATTGTAACACTAAATTCCTGGTAGGTCTGGTTGGATAGGTTTTCAGGGAGCCATTCGTGACCGAAATGTTTAGTTCAGAGTTACTGAACAAACTGTTTCAAGTCCGCCAACAGATTTATGAGGAGCGGCATGCTGCTGATCCATAGGCAGGTTAAGACAGCTTTACCGTGCCTGTNGGCTAAAGTCAAATTTACTTGGAGCTGCATGATCGGTTGCATTGGAGGCTTTTATCAAAACAATATTTCAGTCAGTTCTTCCGTGAAGCCATTTTTGTTGAGGTCGACGTTTTACGCTGATAAAAACTGAACAAGGTTGATTGCAGACCTAAATCATTCAAGGACTCCCACGATACACAGCTCGCATTAGAACAACTGTATAATTTCTCATTGTAAATGTCTTTCTGGGCATTCCTTGCCCATTTTCGTTCGAGCACCTTTAATCTGCCTGACCTATACCTTACCAATGTAATGGTGCCTCAAATCGAAGTCTCTAACTATGAGTACACAGCTAAAGCATATCTGTAAGCCATGTTGTTCAGCGTAGCTCATTGTCACCTAGTGTAAACGGCAGCGTTAATGTTGAATTTATTAAAAGGATACAAGTATGCCAGCAAGCCTGAATTCGTCGAAAAACAGCGTGTATCGAACGAGAATACGTTCAACCTGTCACCTGAAATTTAGCAGTTACAGGCATTTTACCTTTCCGTTTGGAAACACATTTAAAAACGTTTTGCAGTAGTCTACTTTTATGTACAAAATCTTTCACTCACATAACCTTGAGGAAGACTTTGGAGTGGGTTTCAGAATAAAGTTAGACACGATGGTGGAATTCGGAGAGCCCCACCCTTCCCAATGATATCAGTATTGCTATACTTTTGACGAAAAACTGAAACGACATTTACAATCCGCATAAAGTCTTAAAGCACAGACATAGTAAAGCTTCTTATCCTTTGGTAAAAAAAGTATGGAAATGCAACTCGCATTATACTTGTCACTATTTTTCAGGGTGCTGTCTATTTTGATGCACTGTGGATCTCTCAGTAACTTGTCATCTGCCTACGAATAGCTCGAACTAACGATGGGAATGAATTTTTAATGATTCGGTTCCATATTAGCCCAAGACAGCCTCACTGTCCACAGTTGGTCTATTACTAGCGTTAAACTTCTCGACATAGTAATGTGGTTAGACGATAGATGCTGATTTTCGGTGGTGGCTGACTGCTGAACTGTACATACTGAAAGGTTCGCGCCCAAGTACTGGTGTTTGATACCTCAGCTGGCCTCAGCTGCTGTTGTGAGCATGACTCAGTTGTTGATATCTTGAATGACTGAGCAAAGTGCCTCAGCTGGCCGATAGTAGTTGCTGGGGTGAGCATGACTCAATTGTTGATATCTTGAATGACTGAGCAAAGTACCATGCCCATGCATCACTCTACGTGAACTCAGAAGGCAACAAAACGCCCTCCCTGGAGTTAAACATAAAAGTTGGATCGATAGGTGCCTTCATCTAGAACCTCCAAGATCAATAACTGAAGCTCTTCTCAAAGCATGTGTCTACCAAAGTTGGCTACTTTTGCATATACCAAATGTACCCTGATTAGAGTGTCCAGTTTTCTGTGGCACTGGTTGCCGCATTTGCAAGGTGTGGTTTTATGCTATATACATGACCGGTTTGTATGCGCGTTACGGTTCAATGTTTGCGAGCAGGTTTCCAGTGTGAGAAGCGACAACCAGCACCGTTCGAGATGTTGAAATACGATCACGTATATCTAATTCCTTCAGAGAAATGCCATTCTGGTAGTCTATGAGACAAGTCGAATTGTACACCCTGCTTGATATCTCATTGTTCAGAATGTGGTCCCACCCATTACCATTAGTACTAGACAATCGGTGAATTTTCTTACTAGGCAGTGACAAGATGCACTGAGGCCGAACAACAGAAATGTAAAATCTTATCCAGTTTCCTGTCTGTATTTTTCTTCCGTCATTCACAGGAAATTTTCTACAAAATAAACTGCATGTGTATTCGATTACCGATGTCAACATTCCCTGATGATCAGTTTACAAGATGAAATTGGCGCCTCCGGGGCACTTTACTAAATAACGTGCCTGAAAAAATGAGTGGTGACCACATTCTCGATGAAGCGTTCTGTTCGTGAGGTAGGTAAAGATTCTGCGACAGCCCACTACCAGCTTCGCCCTTCCCCAGTCTTATTGAGTAAGCGCATCCCCAAAACTTTCGTCAACCTGATGTTCCATTTGAACCCAGATTGCATGCATTGCGCGAAATACAGTCATTTGCGAACTAATTTAGTTTTGACGAGAAACTCAAATGAACTCGATTCGTGTCTGCCTGATGAGCTTTAGGAGGGGCGAAACCGGTGGTGACTGACGAAATATTCTCAGCGACCTTATGGGCAGAGTGTTCCGTCAAGTAGAT
>NW_008752524.1:0-27085 GCF_000715545.1 Opisthorchis viverrini | reverse complement strand
GTGTAAGTAGTTTACGATAATTCAGTTGAAGTTTCGCTAACTAGGCAACAGACACAAGTGCTTAGCAAATTTGCAGAACGATAAATCCACGTCCAGAGACAAAGGCACCCCCGATATCTGGCTGAGCAGGAACCAATGCCGACCCGTAGTCAAGAGACTTTGGTTGGAACATAGAGAAGTTGTGTTTATTCGTAGCCCTAAAGCCTCTCAAATGATGGCAGACTTTCACAAGTCTCCTTTGAAGCTAACTCAAGTTGCAGACGCTGCGAGATATGGCTGGTAACTGATTTCGTTCGCGCTCATATGGGTCTCTCTCCAGGAAAAACTTAATCTCATCCGTAGAAAATGGCTTCCTGAATTCGCAATTGGCTTAGGAGCTCAGGATGATTAAGTGGTTGAGGTTTCAAATCACTGGCTGTGTTTCGAATCCAGCCTTTTATGCATCTTTATGCGAATAATTTCAAACCTGTTTTAAATAACATGTCATTAGACGAAACCCTCCACTAGATCGGTCCAGTGGTTGTTCCTTTACCCGGACACTGAACAACCACGTAACTATCTGGCAAAGAACTGCTGAGCAGTATCGCGATTAGATCTCAGTCAGACTGGATAAAGCGCCAATCATCCTTCTCTCACAGAAACCAAATCACATAGTCACATAGTGCTGACAGGCTCCTCGAGTGACAAATTATCAGGGGAATGCTTCAGTCATCTTATAAACCTAGGCTACCTTTGATCTACATATGGATTGCTGGTAGTATGATGAGGTGGGGGCAGTCCCAACTGAGATTGCATCCAATCAGTAAAACCTGTCTATACCACCAAGCATTTCACGAATCTCCAGGAAGATTCAACCCGCAAATTTCCGAAGACCGAACAATTTGATTGCTGTTAATATGTTTACCGATGCCGACCATGTAGCTTAAATCTTCATGAATCCTGGTCCTCAGCAGCTCAAAATAAGTTTATTGACACACTACACTTAATGTGAGGGTCCAAAGTGTTCACATATTTGAAGAATTCGCTAAACTGATCCCGTTGCAATACATCTGCGTAAAGCCAGAAAACCCCTGATGAACACTCAAATCTGTTTAAGGCTTTCTCGTCAAAGTGCCCCATGTGCATTTGGCCACAAATCGGGGATATTGGTGATCACATCACCGAACGCTGCTCCTGAGAGTATATATTTGATTGGAGTGGTTCTTTGGGGTTGATTTTCGAGGAACTGACTGCGCCACAGCGCCCAAGTTTTGAAACAAGACTCACCGATAAGGAACACATCGAAGAAGGAGCATCGCCCACTCTTGAACTGAACTGAATCCAGGCTTCCGGACCAGCGTTGGTAGGACGCGCATCAAAGTATGCTTTTCCTTTACAGGTTGACTGTCTCAGCGTCCTACTGGCAACCGGATTTTTCTGGCTTTCACGGTGTTTTACCTAATGCGATCTTCGTGTTGTTTGAAAGTCTCAGTAGGTTTAGGGCATTCGCGAATAAGTTTCAGGTATCCGGTCATCGTTACACCGGATTTCTCGAGTGTTTATTCCATCTGAATGCAAGTCAGTGAATTGGGTCAGTCATACTGAAAATTAAGAGTCTCTATTCTCTAGACCTGTCGCATTCATCAATCTAGATTTCCCATTCCGCTGAAAGCATGCAGACAACCAGCAGCAGAAACCGGGGTGGGGGCGGAACAGTCTGTGGATGGTTGTCCTGGTTGTTGAAAAGTTCACGTTTTGCACGAATCCGTGAAAATCAAATTGTTATTGAAAAAACATCGATTCAGTTCACTTCCAGACGCCCACACACCAAGCAGTCTCTCATGTTCGGGTGAGCTTTTAGAAATCTAAAGTGTATTTTCATCAATACAAAGACTATTATTGGGGCATCAATACTAATCTCAGTTTATATGGGTTGACCATCAATTCCCGATCAAAACACTATAAAAGAAAATTTTGCCATGCGCACCCTCAATTTGGAAAATTAAGGAATGAGGTCACGGTAAGTGACGAAATTACGGAGCAACCTTCTATTAAATTGAAAGAGCCCATAAAATGAGTTTCATGAACTTGTATTTGATGTACGCTAAAACCATAGAGAAAGTAAGTTCCTCGGTGAAAAGCTTTGCGTGACTTCGGTGTCACTCACTTAGGTCAACCAGAAGTGTCTGGAAACCGACGATTTACGCAGTAAGTAAATACCAAGCCTTTCAGAAGTTTACATTCTGAGTCCAATCAGTTTGGCAAGCCTTATCTTGAAAACTTAAATGTGCCGAATACACAGTTCCACTATGACCTTTTAGTATTAAACATTGTTTCAATGTCCCCATGGATCAAAGTTTTCAGTAAAGCTACTCATAATCCAGCCGCTAGGTGAAACCAGTTTGCAGACTCAGTTAGCTGCTCAGTACTCTCTGAAGCACACATCCGCTTAATCAAATGATCCACATTTGTGTTGGAAAACACCACAAATCATCAATATGCATAGATTGTTGAAAAAAACTTTGACCAATGTATCATCCATTGAACAAGCTGATCAAGATGGTTGACCGTACCCGATTAGCACACACATTGTACCGCATACGTGTTAGATAATTGGTGGATATTTTTTTCACACCATCCTCGTACATTTGTTAGGCAAAGTTCAAATGACAGGAAACGCACAGTATAAAATGCCAGGCACAAGGAGCTTCAAGTAAGCCGGGATATCATGCGTCGTTGTTCGATTCTTGTCACGTTCCTGTTCTGCATTGATCACGTTGCATTTTTGGACGGCGTCAGTGTCCACAATTGGTCATCCATATTTAACAACCAGCCGTCAAAGAACTGGGTTTTCCTGGTCGCTGGTACCAACACCTGGGAAAATTATCGACATCAGGTAGGTTTCCGTTGGTTTTTACGGGTTTAAGTCTCAAATGATCACCTATATCCTTCAGGAAAGGGTTTTCTTGTCGGCAAACGATATTATGTTTTGGGTGGAGTCGATTCTCCGGTTCTAATAATTTCAGATATTACGTTAATCGGTACTGCGATTCACGTTGGATAGGTGGTAGCTTGGATGGATTTAGCTTCATCATATTAGAGGAACCCCCACGGGCCCAGAAGTCCCGTAGCATACTGTGACCTGCTGTATAAACCTGGTATCAGAAAACTCAGCAAAAACTACTGACGTACCAACAACATTGGCTGTCATGGCCACGCTAGACAATGTGAGCGGATAAATCTATAGTACTTGGTGAGATCAAGTATTTGTAATATACATATCTAAACAAATCTATGTTGGTCAAATTCGTTCGTCCGCTCGTCTACAACTTGCATGGGGTTTTACGAGAATCGTATTTGAAAATGTTACACAAAATCAATGCGTGTGTATCCATTCCTAAGATCCAGTGGGGTAATAATTTACTGCCACTGAGTTTTGCCACAATGTGACTATTTATATAGCACACACGCGAACGCCAGATTCGGACGTATTTTCTAAGCCAAACGATACCAATATTGTACAGCTTCAGTGAGGAGGTCGTTGTTCGGACGCCTGACTGAACTGGGCACTTTGTTCCACTCCAACCCTAACAGAATAGAATCCTGCTTCCCGTTCTTGGGATAATGCTTCCGAATGCTGTTTGAAGAACTGATACTCTACCAGGTATGGATTATCTTACACACTTTTCTGAACACCTATAGGCTCCATGCACCACTCTGCCTGTTGTCGTAAATTCACGTGTTATTTGTGTTCTGATTCAGGCGGACGTTTTTCACGCGTATCAGGTCGTGCGTAAAAACAATGTTCCACCGGAAAATATAATTACCTTCGCCTACGACGATATTGCAAACAATCCCAGGTAAACATTGCGTACAATTTTCGCTATTTGTTGAAAAGTAAAGTCTAGAAGCGCGCAATGTTGTCTGGATTTAACACGTCTTGTGGTTTTGCCGTCATAGCAGATTTCCTTTGGTTGATGCGTTTTCATGACCGTAGACGCCATAGAACCCTGATGCAACCAGCACATGTTGATGGTATTCATTTTAACGACGATGTTGATAATGATATGTAATATTTGAGCGCTCGTTTGCGTAGTTTAAAATGAATCACATTGATCCCTAGATTACGATTTAGTTATATTGATGCTGCTGCTGCTGATGATGATGATATTGATGATCAGGATGATTACGACGATTCGAATGATCATCAGGATGATGATAATGATGGTGGTGATGATCAGGATGATGGTGAGTATACTGATGAGGATCATGATGATGAGGATGATCAGGATGGTTCCGATAATCCTGATGACGATGAGGATGATGATGATGATCAGGTTGATGATCATCAGGATGATGATGGTGATGATGATGATGATGGTGATGATCAGGATGATGATGATGATGATGATGAGAATGATATGGCCTCGCTTTATTTGTAAGTAAACTGAACGTAATCACATTGCTATCTAGATGTTTTAGCACATCAAACGGCTATTGATGTGGAACAAATAGTGAGCCGACAATCTAGAAAGCTAAACATTTTCTAAAGCGGCCAAAGTGGAGGAAAATCTCTGAATGTGAAGTTACCGAAACGGATTACATTTTCATAACAAATTTGTAATTTTCTCTGTCGTGCACTCTACGGGGATCATTGGAGGTTACCTAAATTATTTCTGCTTAAAGAATTATTAGTCACACCCAATCGAAAGTGTGACAGAGGTTGCACGCATTTTCGGGAAAATGTATTCGAAAAGAAGCACGGGAACCAAATTTCAGCAGCATTTATGAACCTTACATTTCTTCTTTTCCGACCTACATGTTAAGTTCTCTCAAAAGACCCACTGCCAGTTTTCATTCTTTAATTCCAGAAATCCGTTTAAAGGCCAAGTGTTCAATGACTACAATCACCTAGATGTCTACAGGGATGTGGTAATTGACTACCGTGGAAAAGTAAGCCCGTGTTCCGGTGCGAAGCAATCAAGTAAATTCCCGCATCAGTTCACCGTGTAACACAAGACGCAATTAAAATGAGACTGCGGATCAAAACAGAATAAAACCACAGGGCAGATTAATCAGTTTTACTATATTAAAGAATGGTCAATCCACTTGAACGAACACTAGCCATAAGGTAATAGAGAACGCTGGGGCAGCGCATGACCGAGTTCAACTTTCTGCTTTCGGATTCTCCGGTAGGCTAGCGTTGTTATCAAAAGAACCATGAAAAGTACACGAGGATCAACAGTGCCCGACTGGCTTTCTCCGAGGAAATATCCTGTGATATCCCGGGCCAGTACATTCAGCCAAAGACTATCATAAATAAGAGATGCTCCACCGTGATTCTGTTGACTGCTGATGGATGATACTCACTTAACATAGCGGCTATTTCTCACGTATGTGTATGTTGCATTCCTTAGCCACTGAGGTAGAGATGAGGGCTACTTGATAGGGCTTCCTCGTAGTCCATGATCAACTGAAATACTAACACTAGGCCCGAGGAGCAATGCCATGCTTGGCAAACCGACCAACAATTGAATTCTTCAATTTTCAGCATACAGCGACCATCGCGGAAATAAAAGAAACGAAGATGGCGACCAGATCCTAGAGTTCAGTTATTTCTTAGGGTGAAAGTTGATGGTCACTGGGAAGAGAGTGGGTGTCAGGAACACCATTGTCACAGGAATAATTGGTCATGCATTTTCATCCGTTTTAGGATGTCACACGGGATAATTTCGTGAAAGTGCTGAGAGGCGATAAGACACTTGAAGCCAACGAGAAGAAGGTGCTGAAAAGGTGAGTTTCTGCGGAAGGTTCGCCTCATCTTGGTTATAATATTTTCCCTCATTAGTGTATGCATTATGTAGATATTTTATGTAACAGATGTAGTCATGCTAACAAAAGCGTGATTCTGAAAGAGCTGGATGTGACTGTTCCAACGACAAAATGATCAGACTAGCTTAAGTGGAAAACTGCTTCCAACGACTTTCATGCATTCAAAACCATAAGTGCTACTTCATCCCGTGATACAAGTATTAACCAACAGACGTGTGAAGAATCGACGTTCCATTCCCGTATTTATGGGGCCATACAAGTAACAGACAAGTGGAAGTTAATTTAAATAATAAGTATATCCAGCAGCGTGTACAAAACAATATTCCGAACTACGTGTTCGCTATGCTTCTAATTGCCGCTGGTTTTTGTTGTGCTTTTCTATGCGCGACAGCGCCACCCAATGAGCTCCTCTTCAAGACCACCTCAACCTTTCTTCCTACTAACAGCGGTCCCGATGACAACGTGTTCATCTTCTTCTCTGGCCATGGTTCGACTTCCCTTATTGCCTTCATGGGAGAATATGTAAGTTCAGTTAATTTTGGTAACCACGGTTTTAGCGTGCTGTTATGTAATCGGACGCTAAATAGTGGACGGATTGAAGCGGCTTACGTAAACATGTTGGTGCAATGACATTGGCAGATATTTCTAAAAAGAAGTTCATAGTTGAGCTGTTCGACATCTCAACCGAAAAATTGAACACAAGCTACGGTTTTCTTACGTCCATCTGAAGATTGACTTATTTAACACGCTGGACACCATTGTTAATGCGTGCATTCCGAGGCATTCCAATTTGTTAGGTCTCGTCAAGGTGCTTTAAATGACACCCTCATATAGGTTTTGTTTTACGAAGTTTAAGGTCGTTCGACCCACATGATTTTGCGTTCGATCAATTCAGACTGCTGACCAGACGTAGATATCGTAAACGAAGAAGCTGATCGTATACGGTCACTAGTTGGGCGTGGATGATCCGAAGAACGCGTCAGCCGAATTCTTCCTGACAAGACAACATACTGCTTCTCGCCTATGGAGCGACAGCACGCATGTTTAATAGTACTAAGTTTTGTGTTTATGTATGAGAAACCAGTCTGTGATGGGAAGCCGAGAGGCAATGTACAACTATTCCATTCTTATGTGGAATAATCAGTCGTGCGCTTGATAGATGCAAGGTGTAACCGTTCGGCCACGAGCGACCAACCAACAGCCTAATTTACCCGCACTAACTCGGGACCTAACGTGGCTCAATCTTCAACCAAGGAATCCACATCACTGGTGACTGACTCATTCAGTGACTCATCGCGAGCTCACGAGAAATTTTCTTCTTATTTTGCGACAGCTGCATGCCATGGAGTTGAACGATACCCTCGCCTACATGCATTCAAAGAAAAAGTTCAACAAATTGGTGCTGTACACGGAGGCTTGCAAATCTGGCTCTATGTTTAAGGATGTTCTTCCTTCAAATATGGGAAGTGAGTGGGATATATTTCTAGCTGATTCTTGCATGAATCTTTTGAAATAGCATTCAGAATGTCAATCACATATATGGTTTGTGAACGGCGTTGACGGATTATACAGAACGAATTTCCAATCTTGGATTATGCTTGTTCACTTCGCGATCTTTGTGTGGAAATTACCCATGACTCTACTCCAGAAGCGTTTAGCCGATGATAGCCTCCATGGCTTTCGTTGCTGAACTAGTTTCATATGGGTGGAGAAAATCATTGTGATATTTTGGTGCCCTATGCAGCAACCACCAATGCCAAGTAGGTAACTTCATTGTAAGTTATAAATGGATTGTGGGTCTTTTATAAAAATTACACTTCAACCCATCAACCAACAGGTCCAATGATTGTGGCGAGACTACCTTTGACCGTTCACGACAGTGGTCTTTTTGGGCGGGAGAGTTTACCGTAAAATAATGATTATAAATTCACACACTTGTTTGATTTTGACGGGCTGAGCCAAAGAATCCCAGAAAAATTGTCTCATTTATGAGAGTGTTTAGCAACTTCCACCGAGTCTGGGTTCAAGTCTAGATTAAGTTTTACGAAATGTCAAGGATTGCGCCTACCTGATTCGCCGCAATGAGCACGAAAATCATTCTGTTCTGTCAATGAAATGTCAGCGACCTTCTGAGTAGTGTGTTAGTTCTAGACGTCTTGCATCATCATTATTTCTGTGAGTCACAGGATCCGTTCGTCGATAATTTACCCCACCATCCAACACAGCCTTAAAATTGACGCATCCTATATATTCTGTTGTCTGAACCCCTAAACCTGCAGTCTACGTGATTACCTCAGCCACTGAAGTTGAAGATTCCTGCGCTGCTTTTTGTGTGGACTCGAAAATCGATGTTTGTCTGGCGAACGAATTCTCGTATGAATGGATTGCAGATTCGGAACGGGTAAGATTTAGCAAAAGTGTCGCAGACATGCCTGTCAGTTGTGGATGGGTTGTCCGGAAATATTCAGCAGCCAGTGGTAGTCCAGTTGATTCTTCGAACCCTTTATTTTTGTTTTCAATCATGAAGAGGAATTATCGCAATTCAGTAGCCATGGCCGACCGGTGGCCCCAAAATGTTCAAACCGTTTATGTATGTACCGAAATTTCTCACTATCCTCCCAACCAGGTTCGCCTCTGATCTTGCGGAGGGATATGAATGTGACAAACATAAGTCTGGGTGCTATCAGTAAAATTCGCCCTCTATGATAGAGAACGTCCGATTTCCACCGTTACTGGTTGAAAAGAAGCCGCGAATCATGTCCTTGAATCGATGTTATTGTAGTTCTCGTTATCATTTTTGGGTTAGATCGCCTAGGTAATTGACTGGAGCTGTAGGCTCATCGGAATGATTGTGGTAGGCCAGCACCAAGTCCATTCCTCGTCCGTTTTGATTCTTCTCTTGCGAATATGGCTTAATATGGATTTTGAATGCACGCAGGGTGGCGTCAGTGTTGAACACGGATGTTGACAGTGATGACGTTGATGATGGTGATTACGATGCTGAGGATGATAACGATGATGATGATGATGATGATGCTAGTGGCTCTCCTAAACGTCTTCGCCTCAATATATCTGTCGAAATGAACCAATATTGCAGTGGCGTTCATGCTGTCAGTTTGTATCCAGATTGTCTGACTGGATCTTGTATGTGTGGGGAAGCACAAGTGTATGCCCCAGGCTAGCCCCAATTTCCCCTCCCGTTCAACAATCCATTGATTTTCCACTTCAAATAATTTTAGTGCTTGTACGGCAGTGAATCATCATTGTTTTCCTCTGTTGTTGCTCTCGATGTAGATGACGATGATGACGATGATGATGATGATGATGATGATGATGATGATGACGATGATGATTCGGATGAAGGTGATAATGATTCCGATGATGATGACGATGATGGGGATCAGAAGATATGTTGTATGTGCATGTATGGTGTTCAGGAACAGCAGAGGGATCACTAAATTACCAGTGGTACGTGTCGTTCCATACCTTGGTTGTCTCAACTCTAGTGGTGGTTTCACGCTTTTGCCCACACTGGATCCCCCCAAAGTTGCGTAAGCTGTTCTGTCTGATTCACATCGCTCCCCTTTGTCATTATTCTTCACCCGCGCGCAGAATGACATCAAAAAGCGTACACTGAAGGAACAGTACACGGCGGTGAAAAGGAGGACGTTGTTAAGTCACGTGATGAAATACGGTGACATGGTGAGTAATAAAACTCCACGGAGATATTCATTTGGGTCACTTGTGAAAAGTGAAACTGTCATAAAAATCAGTGTATTTATCGAGATGAGAGTTGTATATCGTTATCTGTGAAAGGCGGCGGTCACGGGTAAAAATACGTGATTAGGAACTTTAGGTTCCATAGACGAAGTTCGGCAAAGTTGCTAGTCCAGGCATCTAGATACCGAAGCCTAGCCAATGTCACCTTTAGAATAACCAAGCAATAGCTTTGGTTGTCTAATGTTTCATACGTTTGTCTGCTACAGTATAAGGAAGTCGATTCTATATTAATAAATTACAAGTAGCTCAAAGGAAGAATAGTTTTACACGATGACTGGAACTTTCATCTGAAATGTTGACACTCGACGATCCAGTAAATAAGTGGCCACGTGATGTGGATTTCCGTGACTGATCGATAAGTGAAGCTGTGTGCTGTCCAAGTGAAAGTCAATCACACGGCTGATCAGTCACTCGTGACTGACCGCATGGTTGCCGGTTAGTAGTTGGCTACCTTGGATTTGAACGAGCAATCGCAAAAGATAATACTAGGGATTCGGTGAATATCAATGACTGTGGACACTGATATTTCTGGGACGTATTCGGAACTGATGTTTATTGATCTACAGGATATTTTGACACTAGCACGTGAGTAATAAGGTGGGAAACTACGGTCTCATGATGTGCCGCATCTTGATTGTAAGAAAAACACCCTCCCTTGGTTGAAACTCGACCGATAACTGTCTGTTTATTGTACGTTTCAGAGGATGGAAAGTCTCCCAGTTGGAAAGTTCCAAGGTCATTATGATCTACTGAAGCATCGCAATAACGGAAATTTGGTAGTACGTGCTAAGCGCAATTTTCGGTAATTTGAAATGCATATGGGACAGTTATCACATACGCATTGGATAATTAAATTAATAGATAGATAGATAGATAGATAGATAGATAGATAGATAGATAGATAGATAGATAGATAGATAGATAGATAGATAGATAGATAGATAGATAGATAGATAGATAGATAGATAGATAGATAGATAGATAGATAGATAGATAGATAGATAGATAGATAGATAGATAGATAGATAGATAGATAGATAGATAGATAGATAGATAGATAGATAGATAGATAGATAGATAGATAGATAGATAGATAGATAGATAGATAGATAGATAGATAGATAGATAGATAGATAGATAGATAGATAGATAGATAGATAGATAGATAGATAGATAGATAGATAGATAGATAGATAGATAGATAGATAGATAGATAGATAGATAGATAGATAGATAGATAGATAGATAGATAGATAGATAGATAGATAGATAGATAGATAGATAGATAGATAGATAGATAGATAGATAGATAGATAGATAGATAGATAGATAGATAGATAGATAGATAGATAGCATTTTAGGTAAGAGTCTCTTTGTGTGGTAAAGAATGGTTATGGAGGATACATAGGAGCAGGTAAAAGTCATCAGTCCAATATTTTATTGGTCGTTCCTTGACGCCACCCATAAATCTAACGTGATTCGTTTAGATGTGCGAGAAATCTTTTTGGTGTATCTATAATCTTCCACAATTATTCTCTTCGCATCTGTCAGCTTGACCACATCGTAGGGGAAATGTTTCGCGACATCGACGTGGATGTGACAACCCACCATAAGCCAACGATAAAGGGTTTATCCAAGAGGGATGAGCTCATGTGTTTCAAGGCAGTATTCGATCAATTTCGGGCGCACTGCTTCACAATCCAGCAGGCAAGTTGATCTCGTGATGCAATAATTACTGGCCAGCCAATCTGCCTGAACTCGTTAGTTTTGTTAGTCTAAAGCGCACAATTTCGCGGAAAATTTACCGAACAAATGGATGGCCGCTGTGGAGAAAGCCGGAACAATCGGTAAAACTAAACTATAGAAAGACGAGCCCAAGATTATACCCATGACTAATGCTCTCGGGTCAGTTCATATGAATATCTCCGGTTTACTTTCAGTGTGTATCGCGGTTGCAATGTTTTGATAACCTCTGGGGATTCCGTGCACGGTGGTACAAATTCCGCTTTTTTAATCAACGAGACCTTTTTTACAAAACTCATTCAGTTCTACCTGCAAGTAGTTCGCTTGAAAATTCAACGGATGTCCAGCTGCGGCGCCGTGGGACTTAATGTGGTTCGACCCTCTGGACTACCGGTATTCTGCTCTTCAACACCGCTTACTTAGAGGAGGAGTTCTGCAATACTGTCACTGTTTAGAATTGATCAGAATTATAATTGAACCCAGATACTTCCCTGTACGGACGATTAACTCATATAACTTTGGTGGATTATCAACAAATCATGTTGCCTGAGTGATTCTAAAATTCCTAAAACCGTCTCGATCTGTTTTCCTACATTTCCCACATTCATGTTCGATAGCTTTTGTGACCAGAATTCTATTCTTTCATTGGGGTTCATCATGTAGGCGTCCATCCTTAGATCCCATCAGCCATGTGTTCCGGATGATCACTTGGTTGAAGCGAACTATCTTTGGGGTTACACGTTTGTCCCCTGTCGAAACCAAATTTGTATGTAAAAATGGAGCATCCGTCAAAATCTGTCCAGTTCAAAATGCGTCTACTTGATGAGCCCCGAAACGGGAGAGGTATTTTGTTTCGTAGAGTTCTCACAGTTTCATTCATCTGCCACGTATTCGAGAAAATTCGCATGTTCTCCGCTAGCAATGAAGCAGTTCACTTCAGTACGATTCCCTTAGTCGAAATTTAGATGTGCGGATACTCGCCAGCACCTCTTATAAGTAACTTTTTTCTAATATCGGGCCCAGTATCCGCGCGACCTTCAGTGTGCCTCACTCACAATCTTCCCCAATCTTTAGCATCATGGTTGGTACATTGTCTTGAGAATGCTGATCTCTGTCGGTGTTAGTTTGGGTGAACCTTGTGTAAACAAATATTCCTGCTTCATTGGAAGCATTGTCAGGGATTGGTGNGCATTGTTAGGGATTGGTGCAAACCTGTGTGGGACGTGCCTAGTCCTGGTCCCGTAGTACTCGTCCTGACTATTTCATTTGCATCCTTGGACTGACATCCCCGCTGAGATTCTGTTATGTTTCTGTCTTCAGGTCCCAGAGGTAGCCAAGCACACAACTCATCTAATGGATTTGTGCAAAGCCGGGTACAATCCCGAAATGCTCATCGAGTCTGTCCGCAACGTCTGTTCCTAACGGGCACACATCGTGTTCTGTGATTTTGCCAAAATAAACCGTATTCCAGCTGGTCCATATCGTGTTTTGCCATCGTCACGAAGCGTGAGTTGTGTTTTTCCATCAAGCATTCGGTAAAAACCGAAAGCATTTAGGTAAAACCGTCGGGATTCTCAGGACTTGTGGACTCATCAAGACGCCTCCACATGTCTGACGCACCAGTGCACGTTAGGATGAACGAGAATAGGCCGGTTGGCCGACACAGTTGGAGCAGTTTTGTGTTATCTGTCGACGGAAACAATGCCCCATTTTCAGTGTTTCTCGTGGTCACTCAAACCGAAACAATGCCTTTCAGTGTTTCTCGTGGTCACTCAAACCGTGCTAGAGGCGCATCATCAAACTTAGCCACATCGACTTTGAATATGTTCATTCACAGTCCTTTGAAACTTCATCGGATATTTAGATGAGGTCCTCGGGAAGGCCTTAGGTTCTCAAACAATCAGACTGGTTACCAGTGTTTCGGAATTGTCTATTTGGCAGTTGTTCTGCTACCACATTGTAAGCCTGATGTTGTTGTATCGGATTCATCAACCGGTCGATGTTCATGTGCGTGGGACGGGACGGGCCGACTTTAAGACAGATGTATCTTGTCCAAAATCATTATCCAATTACTCCAGAGTGGGCGTTTTGGGTACGCAGTAGGATGAGTAGTATAGCGCGGAAATCAGCACAATGGATAGACCGATTTCCGGGGTGGACTTGAGAAGCGTTAGAACTTGAGTGCAAAGAAGTCTGGTACTGGCTTCAAGGCTCAGCCGGGGCACTTAGACAAGTAATGCGAATTTGTTCTGATGTCATCTGGGGAGACGGTGTGACATATAAGTTCCGCACCTATATCGGTATAACCAGAGGAACTAGAAATCCAGAATACAGCACAGCGTAACAAGTAATACGAATGTATTCGAATTGGCGATATATATATACATGACCTTGAGTATTGAAACAATAGAAAAGTAAATAGAGCAGTGAATAGAGCGTAAATCATGTTCATCACACCCCCACGCCTTGAATGAGTGTGTGGATGTTAATAGTTCAGTGGTTTCGGGCAATGGAAAATGGAAGTTGATCACAGGTGGTGTGTTCTTCAAATATAACGCTTTGTTCGGACACCATAAGATAAGCTACGAAGCACTCGTTAGTATTTGATACAGCATGAGTGCCTTAAACAGACTGAACTCCAATATTGACCTCCATATTTTCAACATGTCCCCGACGAGAATTAATTTCCGCGCACTCAATCACTTGCATGTAATAAGGGATTAGATTATTGCAGTATCCGTGGTTGATCTAAAGTGGGAAAAGTGGTTAACATGGCTCATCTAGGCTTCGGATATTGCGTGTGACCCAGACGAACAAAAAGACATGCGTGTAAATTGTCATAGAACGTTCGCAAAAGTGAGCGCCCTATTCTCCCGGTCCTCCGCCTTGACAGATAGTTGTCAGAATTTGGAACGTAAGCCCAACACCGTGAAACACCTGGAGTGCTAGGACGAATCCAGAATGTGAACAACCAGAGGGAAAGCTGCAACCCGATGTACGGTCCGTTCATTCAACGACAACTCGGAGTTCGTTGACACTGTTGGGAAGTAAGTTAGTCACGAGCGGTTGATTCACTGCCAGACAAGCTAGCAAACACCAAGAACTGTGATATTCTCAATTCCGAGCGGCCTCTACCACGGGTACCTGAGTGAGCAGAATACTACCGCCGGCTTGCAAGCATTTCAACACGGTTGCTGCGCCACTGTAGGACTTGCTCGGGCGGAATCGGGTGTTAGAAGCACATGAGGCTCTTGACCTTATCAAACCGCCGATACTGGAACAGCAGTTGACCCACAAACCGCCAGGCGTCGCACAGATGTTCACGGTTGCAGCGGACGCCAGTTATCGCCGTATCGACGCAGTCCCAAAGCAGAGGAACCGAGTTACCGAATATGCCAGTTGTCTACCGATCAACGCCGAGCAGAGACATTTAACGATTGAGCAATTATGTAAAGTAACTGTCTTGGGTCATGGATTAGTTGGGGCCATACCTGTTTGGGCAAAGACCTCATATCGAGACCGATCACAAACCCATAGGTTGGCTACGGAAGCTTACCGTCGCTTCGTTAAATGGAAATGGAAATTAAGAACTGAAAGAAACAAGAAATTGAAAACGTCCCAGAGTCACTCCGATCGGTTGGGTATGAGTGAATCTGGCATAATTTGCTGGAAATCCACCGATTGTGGTGCTGTCTTGTCCGTCTTGAGACGGAAGCTTATGGTCAAGCGCCACGAGATGGGACATACATAAAAATATACGGCTTAATTCTGCAGACGTCCTTGCTTCGAGAACGAACAACCCAAGAGTTGACGAATATTCACTCATTTGCAAACTAAGTTGGCATTTTCAGAGACACACCCAGAACCCAGATGAATCTCACGTTTGCGATATTTCCAAGCAACTGAATTTGCTACACCAGGCCGCCGCATGGTTCAGTCGCTACGATATTCGAGATATGGCGGTACATGTATATTTGTGGTGCGCTAGTCATAAGGTTGCTGAAAATTCGTCGACAGACAACGACCGGTTTCCCCTTCTTAGGGCCCATTATGTGGAGGCAGTCGCCGATCAGGGAGTTGCAGGCGGCCGAACGAGGCGACCGGTGCCAATGGTGTAGCTAGGTCATCGTGCTTCCGCACAGCCTACCAAAGGCAAGTCTCTCTTCATGATGATGCACGGTTAGCAGCGCTGTCTTCTGGTTGATTAGAAAATTGGGCTATGGCGGGTATTATTCACCCTTTTTCACAGTTGCCTGATAATCAGTGTATATCCAGAGAAGTTCGAGAAGACGCGTTCAAGCAGAAGACGGATAATACGTTTTTTGAAAACAACGGGAAGGCCTTAGGTTCTCAAACAATCAGACTGGTTACCAGTGTTTCGGAATTGTCTATTTGGCAGTTGTTCTGCTACCACATTGTAAGCCTGATGTTGTTGTATCGGATTCATCAACCGGTCGATGTTCATGTGCGTGGGACGGGACGGGCCGACTTTAAGACAGATGTATCTTGTCCAAAATCATTATCCAATTACTCCAGAGTGGGCGTTTTGGGTACGCAGTAGGATGAGTAGTATAGCGCGGAAATCAGCACAATGGATAGACCGATTTCCGGGGTGGACTTGAGAAGCGTTAGAACTTGAGTGCAAAGAAGTCTGGTACTGGCTTCAAGGCTCAGCCGGGGCACTTAGACAAGTAATGCGAATTTGTTCTGATGTCATCTGGGGAGACGGTGTGACATATAAGTTCCGCACCTATATCGGTATAACCAGAGGAACTAGAAATCCAGAATACAGCACAGCGTAACAAGTAATACGAATGTATTCGAATTGGCGATATATATATACATGACCTTGAGTATTGAAACAATAGAAAAGTAAATAGAGCAGTGAATAGAGCGTAAATCATGTTCATCACACCCCCACGCCTTGAATGAGTGTGTGGATGTTAATAGTTCAGTGGTTTCGGGCAATGGAAAATGGAAGTTGATCACAGGTGGTGTGTTCTTCAAATATAACGCTTTGTTCGGACACCATAAGATAAGCTACGAAGCACTCGTTAGTATTTGATACAGCATGAGTGCCTTCAACAGACTGATCTCCAACAAAAGAAACATCCTACAGATCAAGAATGGTGACCATACGTTTGGCATTTCTTGAAATATGCCTATACGTATATCTGGTCGTAAATCGCTACCCTTGAAACATGTAGCATCATCCTCGTTTAGGCGCAGGAACTTTCCTCTATTGCATTGGGTTGTCATCAATTCCACGGTGTAATCACACAAAAGATGAATGGCAGATGACGTCAGTATTTTGATCAGAAGTTAAGTGGCACACCTTTTTGGACTTACAGACATGTTGAGTATGTCTCGTCGTGCGCAGATGAAACAATTCGCTCGCGTGTGAGGGCAAGATATAATATCCTCGCACTCGATCACCTGCATGTAATAAGGGATTAGATGACTGCACACTGTGTCAAAAGCGCAGTATCCGTGGTTGATCTAAACAGACTGAACTCCAATATTGACCTCCATATTTTCAACATGTCCCCGACGAGAATTAATTTCCGCGCACTCAATCACTTGCATGTAATAAGGGATTAGATTATTGCAGTATCCGTGGTTGATCTAAAGTGGGAAAAGTGGTTAACATGGCTCATCTAGGCTTCGGATATTGCGTGTGACCCAGACGAACAAAAAGACATGCGTGTAAATTGTCATAGAACGTTCGCAAAAGTGAGCGCCCTATTCTCCCGGTCCTCCGCCTTGACAGATAGTTGTCAGAATTTGGAACGTAAGCCCAACACCGTGAAACACCTGGAGTGCTAGGACGAATCCAGAATGTGAACAACCAGAGGGAAAGCTGCAACCCGATGTACGGTCCGTTCATTCAACGACAACTCGGAGTTCGTTGACACTGTTGGGAAGTAAGTTAGTCACGAGCGGTTGATTCACTGCCAGACAAGCTAGCAAACACCAAGAACTGTGATATTCTCAATTCCGAGCGGCCTCTACCACGGGTACCTGAGTGAGCAGAATACTACCGCCGGCTTGCAAGCATTTCAACACGGTTGCTGCGCCACTGTAGGACTTGCTCGGGCGGAATCGGGTGTTAGAAGCACATGAGGCTCTTGACCTTATCAAACCGCCGATACTGGAACAGCAGTTGACCCACAAACCGCCAGGCGTCGCACAGATGTTCACGGTTGCAGCGGACGCCAGTTATCGCCGTATCGACGCAGTCCCAAAGCAGAGGAACCGAGTTACCGAATATGCCAGTTGTCTACCGATCAACGCCGAGCAGAGACATTTAACGATTGAGCAATTATGTAAAGTAACTGTCTTGGGTCATGGATTAGTTGGGGCCATACCTGTTTGGGCAAAGACCTCATATCGAGACCGATCACAAACCCATAGGTTGGCTACGGAAGCTTACCGTCGCTTCGTTAAATGGAAATGGAAATTAAGAACTGAAAGAAACAAGAAATTGAAAACGTCCCAGAGTCACTCCGATCGGTTGGGTATGAGTGAATCTGGCATAATTTGCTGGAAATCCACCGATTGTGGTGCTGTCTTGTCCGTCTTGAGACGGAAGCTTATGGTCAAGCGCCACGAGATGGGACATACATAAAAATATACGGCTTAATTCTGCAGACGTCCTTGCTTCGAGAACGAACAACCCAAGAGTTGACGAATATTCACTCATTTGCAAACTAAGTTGGCATTTTCAGAGACACACCCAGAACCCAGATGAATCTCACGTTTGCGATATTTCCAAGCAACTGAATTTGCTACACCAGGCCGCCGCATGGTTCAGTCGCTACGATATTCGAGATATGGCGGTACATGTATATTTGTGGTGCGCTAGTCATAAGGTTGCTGAAAATTCGTCGACAGACAACCGACCGGTTTCCCTTCTTAGGGCCCATTATGTGGAGGCAGTCGCCGATCAGGGAGTTGCAGGCGGCCGAACGAGGCGACCGGTGCCAATGGTGTAGCTAGGTCATCGTGCTTCCGCACAGCCTACCAAAGGCAAGTCTCTCTTCATGATGATGCACGGTTAGCAGCGCTGTCTTCTGGTTGATTAGAAAATTGGGCTATGGCGGGTATTATTCACCCTTTTTCACAGTTGCCTGATAATCAGTGTATATCCAGAGAAGTTCGAGAAGACGCGTTCAAGCAGAAGACGGATAATACGTTTTTTGAAAACAAGGTGCATGAAAGTGTTTCAGTTTCCTGTCCTGGTGACTGCAAACGTGCAGTTCGGTTTTTCTGATAAACACATCTGTGGCGAGGGGCTTCCCCACGTTCACTGGTACATACATTAAAAACTGGTTATTACAGATATTCCCTATGTATGTCGCTGTAGGCAAAGGAGTAGAACGTCCAGTCACCCCGAAATCAATGAGCCAGATGTGCGTCACCTGGATCAGGTTCATATCGACCTTTAAACTAAAGAAATGATATGCAATGCATCGCCGGTAATTAGATAGGCGCTATTGGAATGCGTGTCAACTATGTTAATGCTATTCACAAAATTTCTGACAATCCTTCGACAGCTCAACACCGGTTTTGTCATTCTTTGTTATCGGTCCCCGAATTTCCATTTCCACCATATTCTATTTGAACGAGATTAGGATATATTTTGAGAAATTTGCTCATTTGCACATGAATCCGGTATTGAGAAGAGACTGAGACTAATCAAGTTGAACTGCTCCTTTGTGATCGTTTGCTTCAACCGAATGTGGTGCACATCCTTGCTCAGTATTCCAGTTGGTACGATATTCGAGGAAAGTAATGCGCTGTTGTTTAAGTTACATTACTCGTAAGGTTGCTGAAAACTCTTGTACAGCCCACGACAAATTGCGCCCTTCTAGCAGTTTGCGTCAAATTAGAAATCGTGTGCAAATGAGATTGATTGTTGAAATATTCTTGCTCTAGTTAACCAGTCTACACCACAATATACCTAAGAAATTTGCATATGTAAGGGACCTTTTCGGGGTAACGTCCCTTTGTCGGAAGATTAGGTCGTCGAATGAAAATGGCCTGAGAAAGTGTAGATCAGGTTTATCTAACTTCGATCACAACTTTGATCGGACAACTTGAGTCGGATATCTATTCGCGGTTTTGTGAGTTTCGCATTGTTCATGATTCCCAAATAGGATAAAATTGCCGCAGATTGGTTCGCGGTTTTTCAGTTGAGATTGGCTTCCCTTAAAAGATAATTTGCGGACCAGTGACACTTCTTCCCCGGGAATGGTCAGTCAAGGATGCGGTCAACACGTGATCGTGCAATGTGGTTTTCCGATATTGAATAGTGAGCGGCACTATGTCTAATCTTGGTGAGAGCTAATCACACTACCGATGCGCCGGTCGGGACTCAACACGGTCAAGTGCTGAATGTACTAGTTGAATGGTCGCCGTTTTGGTTCGAAACTACCTGGATGTTTGTGAGATGCGCACCGCTGATGATTCCCAGTTAGGATGTAATGGCTTCGCTGTGCTTCTCAAAGATATTTCACACTACCAAAACCTGAGGCTGAATCTTTCCTTAGTACTCTTGTGGAATGAGCGAGCAATTTTAACACACTATTTCACGGGAGTCCGAATAAGATTGGTGTCGAAACCGAAATTTTGCGGTTTTCTGGGCATTTTATCCAACTCTTACCTTCACTGAGTTGAAACGCTCATCAAAAATTATATTGATCAATCATGTTTTAGCCAAATTTCGTCCGATAACTTGAATTGAACCTCTTTAATGATGCCGAATTATAGACCGAATGCGACAAAATGATCACAGCGAACGGAAATTCGTTTTTACTTGTGTGACTGTGTTGTCTCAGTGGCTGACCAAAACCCCTGCATGCGATAACGAGAATGACCGTGAACCGGTATCGCAACACCCTCGTTGGCTTTGCGTTGCATTGCGCTTTGAACTGACTAGATACCACCTCCCGACGAGCGACGTACTCAGACTTTGGCAAAACCCCTGCATAACGAGAATGACCGTGAACCGGTATCGCAACACCCTCGTTGGCTTTGCGTTGCATTGCGCTTTGAACTGACTAGATACCACCTCCCGACGAGCGACGTACTCAGACTTTGGCAATCCTTGGGTACTTCCTAGATGCCGAGTTTTTGCACCCAGTACTAAAGAGTCGACATTTGTTGCCGATTCATTCATCTGCCATCGAAGCTTCTTCTGGTGAGTGAATGAAAGAAGCGGTTGAGCTCCTTCCGAATTTATTGCCCTACAAAAATCCATGAACCAAACATTCCGGTACGACATATAGTAGACGGAATATGTTCTTTACCGCACGAGCTTCTTGGCCGTTGTTTTGACGCCCTTCACTGGAAAATCCAGTGCTTACATACGAATTCACATGACTACGCCAACCGAGTAGCGGGTGTCCCCACTGAACAGACATCATCCATTGAGAACGGACACAACTTTAGGTAGATGAAATAGTGGATGGTATACAAGGATGTCTGAATCTCACCCACTTTGTTTTTTGCTCCGTAGTTTATACTCAAGAACAAGGTTTAGGAATGAAATCTTCAATACTCTCGGTTTGGACAACTATATTTACGGAAAAAATTGAACAGAGAACTTTGGCCGGATTCTCATATCCACCTTAGATATTCTGGCCCTATATAGCTGACACCTTCGTCATGATGAAATGAGAGAAGATTAGTGAGTTTTACAACTGTGTGAGTGAACTGCGTCCACGGATCCAATTTAGTATGGAGTAGTGAAGTGGGGTTGCACTGGTCTTCTTAGACTGCATGAAAATTAAGTTGGGGGAAACTAAAGACTACAGTCGACTAGAAGCTAACCAAAAGTGGGGCAGATTAAAGCTACTCGTCTGACCATCCAAACTCTGTATTCGCTAGCGTTTCCTCATTAAAGTTTAAGCGTGTAAGGGCATTGTGCACGGGAGATGTTAATCCAACAGCGACCTAAATTGAAGAACAGAACACAATTTGAGGCAATGATTATCCAGCTAGATTGTTTAGGCGTCAACTGCGAGGATTGTGGAACCGGTAGAGAAACCTAACGAGGAATTGAATAGAATCTCTGTTATTCCAAGGTCGTTTGAAGAATTCTAAACAGGGCTAACGTAAGTGTAGCTTTCCAGAAAGGAAATAGTGCGCTCTACACTAATGCAGTTGAAGCATCGCACCCCGGAAAACAGAAACAAGGACTTCCTCTACGAAATTAACTATAAAGAATGTACCAAGACAGACGGCCAGGGAACTACACATCACAATCGGAGAGTATGGTAGAAAAATTGACAGACTGCAAGGAACGCAGGAGAATATCTAGCGATATTGGAAGTTCAGTCAATTGCGGAAAACGCACATGATACGGGATACAAATTACATTTAGAAAATGTTGAGGTTCTGAGGCGAGGACCACGGTCCATGACATGGAGAGTGATACCCGAGGCGGAAGAAATCACCAAGTATATCAGTGTTAACAGAATAAAGGGCGTGGAACTGGCAAGCGTGTGAAGAACGGTTTCGGGTCAGTCGAGCTGACAAGTGTTGGTATGCGATCATCAGATAAAATATTGGTCAAGGTCAAAATTTCACTTGAGCCAAACGCACTCGCTGAAACTAAATTCTGGGAGCACGCACGACCCCAAAAAGACCAAGGAAAATCTACTATTGGCAACCGAGCTTAATCATCAATCGAAGCACCCTGAAGTGGGAGATTGACGAGACAAATCCGATCGGAATTCATTTGAAACTCTTTCACTCCACCGAAGTAAGGTTTGGACAACCCCAGTAACCGACGTGAGCCCGAATTCACGCTCAACACTGATCTAGTGTGACGATCTGAAGGGGGCTCAGTGACTGGTACACCACATGTCTTATAAACTGGCCAATTTGGCGACCTGCTCAATTTATTTGAAGAGGATTTTGTGTCAAAAGCGAAACATTGTCGAAATAAAAACTATCGATTTTTTTTACCGAACCCTTATGAAAATTACAAGATCTACCTTATCCTGGAATGCGCTCACGTGTATGGTATTTCCTACACTGCGTAGAACGCAGTGTCTTCTGAGAAGTGAACAAATGATTAAATTATCAATTGACCGAGTATAGTTTTGAAGGACAAGCTTTACAGTCTTGAATTTTCTAAGCGGATGGGGTAAAGAGGCAAAAATGCCCTTCACGCGGCTTTTTTAGAAGAAGAATAAATGTGGACTTTGGTTGGAACAAGTCCTGTCACCAAACAAAAACTCGTCTATATTCACAAAAGTTCGTAATTCATATCATCACTGAAGTTTATCAAATCACTGAAATTTGTCTACCGTTTCACTGCGGAACAACTGTATACTGTATGGGGCAGGAGACAGATGATGACGTCAAACGGTGCAAAGCTGATGCGATATACTTAAAAACAACGTGATTTCACAAGTAAGCATTTGTGTATATTGCGTTGCCACATTGCACTGTGATTTTTCTCAAAGATGGCTGATCCAAAAGCGTCAAAGGGAGCATACCTTCAGCTGTGCGATGACTAATCAATGCCACATAAAAAACATGAAATTTTAGGCATAGCGATAACTTATCTGGCCGCAGTCACCGAAGTATTTACGGAAATTTTGGTCGACCTACTCGCCTACTCAATTCTCAAAGATGATCCAAAAGCGTCAAAGGGAGCATACCTTCAGCTGTGCGATGACTAATCAATGCCACATAAAAAACATGAAATTTTAGGCATAGCGATAACTTATCTGGCCGCAGTCACCGAAGTATTTACGGAAATTTTGGTCGACCTACTCGCCTACTCAAGCAGTGTAAGTAGTTTGCGATAACTCAGGTGATGTTTCGATAATTGGGCAACAAAAAGAAGTTCTTATCAACTTTGCAGAACGATAAAACCACGTCCAGAAACAAGGGTCTCTCGGATAAACTTGCGGTCTCCTCCACCAAAGCCCGATACCTGCGTGAGAAAGAACCACGACTGACCAGCGCTTATGAGACTTTGGTTTGGACACAGAGGGGATGTGTGAAGAGTTTTAGTAATTGTGTACACTCGTAGCCCTAAAATCTCTCGCAATCATCGCAGAGTGTCACAAGTCTCCCTTGATACTAACTCAAGTTGCAGACGCTGCAAGATGTGGTTGGTAACCGATTTCATTCGCGTCCATGTCAGTCTCTCTCCAGGAACTGGTTCAAACTTCATCTCATCCGTAGAAAACTGCTTCCTGAATTCGCAATTGGCTTAGGAGCTCAGGATAATTCAGTGGTTGAGGCTGGAAAGAAATAACTGTGTTACAACTTCAGCCTCTTATGATTTTCATGCGAAAAATTTCAAGGTTGTGTTTTAAATAATCTGTTCCATTTTATTAGACAAACCCCTCAACTAGATCGGTCTAGTGATCGTTACTTTAATCGGCCGTACCAGCTGAAAATTTTTTTTCACAAATCAATTGAAAAAAGTTGGAGACCGATTCAGAAGTCATCGTTTCAAAGAGGTTTGTTAAACAATCGGTGGATTTATGGCTGGGTCTCCTTTCGATTTTGACATTAAAGCTTCGTCATGCCAAGTGAGTGTGTGTAGCTTCATTGGATTTTAGGCCAGTCAGGGAACCACTCTGTGACTAGCCGACTTGATCAATGCCGGGTGTTCAGTCTGATGTTCCCGTTTGTTGGTTAGTGTGGATTACTATTATTTACGGTAAATTGATTGGGAAGAGGATCTTGCTCCATGGTGAATCCCAGTATTACGCCCTTGCATTGTCAGACTAGGACAGTTTGATGAAGAATCCCTCTCGGATCGTTCACAGATTTCGTTTACCTCTGTTCATCAATGGTTCCGGAACCATTGGTTTGGGGATAAAGCGAGGGTTTGGTAAACTGGATCTAACTCTGGTTGGATTTTGTCCATTTAGACACAGACCATTTTGTTGATATCTGCACACAGACTCGTGTCATCCAGGCTGATCTAAGACAGCACTCCACACGTTTGCAAGTTATGCCTAAGCCATTCTATTCACGCTGGTATCCCCTTGGCGATTTTCACCGCCTCGCCTACCAGTCGCTGTAGTGTGATTCTTAAACCCCGTCTCGGCATGTCCACATTTTCTAAATCTCTCCTAGCCCAGTATCTAGTGCATATCCTGCCATTGCCGGATCTTTGACTATCGCCTATTATCCATTTTTGTTTCTCGGTTGTCCAACAATGGAACGGATACGCAATTCCCTGGCTGTCTACAAACCTATATAAACCTTTGTACAGTCGTTAAATTTTACTTTGTATACACTCTTCCTAGTCATATCAACCGGAAGCTGATCCTTCGAGTGCACCAACAACGTGCGCAAAGTCTTCCCCTTCTGGAATGATACTCTGAGGTTGGCCGTATTCAGTAGCCTTTTAGTGACTTCATATGTCCCCATTTTGCATGGAATGGCCGCTGTTCAGCAACCTTGTGAGTAGCTTCCTTAAAGAAAACTTACTGCGGTATCTCGAATAACGTGCCAAGTGGAACATGAGACGGCCTGCGTGCAGCACGCTCATTTGAAGAGATATCGTGTCAGATTAGTTTCTCGTGAAATACAAATTTATTTTCAAATATGTGTACTTCTCAAAAACAGCCCTATTCTCGTTCAAGTAGAACATATGGTTGAGGAGAACCGGGGACTTCGCCTGACTGATGAGCCTCAAGAAGGACGAAACACGTGAGCTGTCGAATAGTTTTCAGCCACCTCGCTATTAATTAAATTTAGGTCAACGTACACAGTGCAAGGACAAACAAGTATGTAAGTTTGAGAAATTTCTTTCTTCGACTCGCTGTTCTGGTAACGCAACAGTGGAGCGTAGGTCATCTACTAGCTGTTTCAGCGTAGTAGGTTTATCAGATGGACACTCAGGTGAAGTGAAACATCGTCTGAATTGTGCTCTGGTTGCTGGGCCTTGATATTACCAAAAATACCCGTCTTAGTTGCAGCTTACATAAACCAATCGTGTATCCCCTAACTCTGAGTCGCTTTTCTACCTCATGTTGTGCTGCTCTTCGTTCGACCTCCTCTGTACACTGTGCTGTCACTCTCCTTAACATCGTTGAATCAATTCTAGCATGTACTGGTTTTGGATGTGCTGAGTAGTAGTTTAAGACCGCCAGGTTAAGTCCGCGAGTTTAAGACCGCGCAATTTGTAAGAGCGCAAGTTTACTTAACGGGGGATCCGTAATTCGAACGCGACCTCCGCTTCCCGACTTCACCTGTGTAGGCTTGGGCAACCTGGCAGGATCCCAACCCTCGTGCAACCGTCGGCTGGCATGGCAGCTATGTACCGAAGAGGCTCTACAAACTGACGATGTTTTGCTGATTTCCGGCGAACATTTTTTAATATCCATCCATCTTGTTTGTCATTCACTCAAGTTATGTTAGTGTACCCAAAGGGGACACTAGCGCCATGCTAAACTTAATGTGAGGGTCCAAAGTGTTCAGATATTGAAGGAATTCGCTGAGCCGATCCCCTTTTCATTACATCGGCGTAACGCCAGAAAACCCCTGATGAACAGTCGAAGCCTTTTAAAGCTTCCTGCTCGAAGTGCCCCATGTACATATTGGGATATTGGTGATTCCATCATTAAACGCTGCTCTTGAGAGTATATATCTTATTGGTGTGTTTCTTTAGGGTTGATTTTCGAAGAGCTGAGTTCGCCACAGCGCCTCAGTGTTGGGAAGAGACTCACCGATAAGGAACGCAACGAACAAGGTGCATCGCCTACTCTTGAATTGAATTGAATCTAGGTGTTCGGATCAGCGTTCGTTGGACAATCATCATCGTATGCTTTTGTTTTACAGGTGGACTGTTTCAGCGTCCAACCAGCAACCGGATATTTCTGGCTTTCACGGTGTCTTCCCTAATGCGATCTTCGGGTTCTTTGAAAGTCTCAGTAGGTTTACAGCATTGGCGAATACGTTTCAGGAATCCGGTCATCGTTACACCGGATTTATCGTGTATTCATTCCATCTGAAAGTAAGTAATTGAAGTGGGTCAGTCATATTGAAAATAAAGAGTTTGTATTCTCTAGACCTCTGAAAATTGCCCTCGAGTCATTTGTCGCATTCATCGATCTAGACTTGCCATTCCGCTTTGAGCATGAAGGCAACCAGCAGCAGCATTTGGGGGTGGCAGAAGAGTCAGTGGATTTGTCCTGGTTGTTGACAAGATCACGTTTTATACGAATCCGTGAAGACCAAACAGTTCAAAACACTTCCATAGGCCCACAAACCAACCAGGCTATCATGATCAGGTGAGCCTTCCGAATTCTAAATTGTGTTTTCATCGATGCAAAGTCTACTATTGGAGCATCAAGACTAACCTCAGCTTACGTGGCTTGTATCAGTCGATCACCAGTTCCTGATCCAAACAATATAAAAGAAAATCTTGCTACGCACAACACCATTATGAAAAATTAGGAGCAGAAGCCACAGAAGGTGTTGGAATCACAGTACAACCTTCTACTGGTTTGAAAGAGCCCATTCAATGAGTTTCATGAACTTGTATTTTATGTAACTTAAACCATAGTGAAAAGTAAATTCCTCGGAGTAAATCTTTGCGTGTCTTTGGTGTCACTTACATCAACCGGAGGTGTCTGAAAATCGACGATTTACGCAGTGAGTTAGTACCAAGCTTTTGAGAAGATTCCATTGCAATTCCAATCAGTTTGTTACAACTCATCTTGCCGCACTGCAAAAATAAATTTGCCGAATACACATTTCCACTATG
>NW_008752523.1:26500-27251 GCF_000715545.1 Opisthorchis viverrini | reverse complement strand
CATGGCGAGCTGGAGAGATGAAACGCCGCTACTGAAAAAATATTCATTTGTAATGCTCGCACACTTTCCAAAGCTGTTGTGTAATTGTTTGATTCTACACCTATTCATCACCAATCACAACCATTGATTTCCGTTTCCAGCACGCATATCAATACAAAGAACTCATCATCTTCCATGCTCCAGGTTGGATGCTTTTTGCCTACCTGCACGGCCGAAAGAGTTTGAACCATTTGGCGATTCAGGCCTCTCTATTAAAGTCAAGGTTCACACTGTTTGACCGGCTTTTCACTTATTTTGACCCCTGGTGTTTGCCCTGGTACATCTGACTGCTGTTCAACAATTGGCCAAACCCTGTTGGAATTCATTCTGTCGGGCTTCGATATATTTGCCGGCCTCGTTAGCTGAATGTCGCACTTATTTTGGATTACTTCCTGGCTATTGGTTACACATCCCATTTTTTATTTCATTTGTTCGTCATTTAGTCTCTATGTATTTCATTTTTTCGTCATTTAGTCTCTATGCTGCACGACTTGTGCTCTGTGTGAGAACCTCAGGCCTACAACGCTGCAAAACACTGCCATTGTGAACATGTTTTCATTTCGTTGTCAGTCGGGCTGATGTAATTCGGCCAACCAGTGACCTCTGCGGTTCCCGGTTCGATTTTAGTGCTTTGTGTATCGCGTCCGTTTCAATTTTGCTCTATTTAGACCAGCTAGCGCCCCCCGCGCCTTGAAAAGCATTCACCATTGTT
>NW_008752523.1:17534-22701 GCF_000715545.1 Opisthorchis viverrini | reverse complement strand
CTGAACTCCACTTAACCTTACGCACCTCCTTTCCCCTGAACCTCACTTAACCTTACGCACCTCCCTTCCCCCAACTAAATTGTCGTAACATTCACGTTCCCCGATGATCAAGGATCTACCAGTGGCACCCGGGGTGAATCATCAAGTGAAGCACCCTGAAGTGGAAGATTAAGGAACGAAAAGCGATCAAAAGTAATTTGAAACTCCTCCAACCCACCAATTCAAGAATTTGACACCCACGCTAGCCGACAAGAGCTGTTAATTGACACTCAACACTGAGCTAGTGTGAAGAGGAATTACTGATTTGTTCCCCGTCTGTCTTATAACCTGGCCAATTTGGTGACCGGTTCACTTGGCCTGATGAAGCTTTTATTTGAAGCTTTATGTGCCCAAATAAAAACTACCGATAGTTTACCAAGCTCTTCTGAAACGAATACTTCTCAATCGGTTCCAAAATTTTTCCAATCGATTGAAAACGGCTTTTGACTTTTATCAACACTGAAGCCCTACCGGTTATGACTGCTATCTGCGCAACGTTTTCTTCGAATAAACATTTTGCGTGCACCTCTTGTGAAGGAATGCGCATTTGGAGGGAAGACATCTCCGGACTCGCGTTCCTGTGGAAGAAGTTTGTAACTCTGCCCGTTTGTCTTTTTCAGCGCCGAATATAAACAAGAAAATTAGCGAGCTCATCGGTATGTTACTCATGATCCAATGTGTACTTTTTTATTTCAACAAGTGCGACATGTTTGTTGGAATATTATGATTGATGACAAACAAACTATCCACTTAGGAAAGTTATTCACTTAGTATACAACTGTCACCCTTGCCAATAGAAGACATTAGGAATGGGAGTACAGAGCCACGGTAGACCCTAATTTTGACTATATATTAGCCATGATGATGTGCTATACATTAGTTGACGCAAAAACGATGCAGCCCTTGAGAGGTTTCTAGAAAGAAACGTTTAGCAGTACAACCAGCCTATCTAAGCAGTTTTCTTGCATGATAGCAGGATCAGTGCATAGCTTAGTTTTATGTCGTTCCACTACCTTTGCCATGTGCAACTGTCGCATGAAACACAGGGTATTGTTGTCCACCATCATGATCAAGAATAGCCTGTCACCAAGCCGGACTGTGTGGGTACGCATATATGGATGGTTTGTTGACTGCAACATCAATGATAGTTTCAGGACTAATGATACAGTCACTTTTGTTTGGCATCGAAATCTACTATTCAGAGTATTGCTCTCGGCAGACTGGACCAAGCGTGATGAAAAATGCATTCTCCGTTAAACGCGGACAAGCCACTTAACAAAACTTGCAAGGCACTCTATTCACACGACAATAGGGTTCGATTTTGTTACATATACATACATTGTATTTTCCTGCATTCCCACGAACTATGTTAGTGGTGCAGGTTACCTGATCTACGGTGATGCATTTATAACACGCTTTTCTGTGCAAATTGTATTCTGCGTACAAAAGTGTTCCCGCATGTTTGAAGCCGTTTTTATACCACATTAGGGGGTGGGGCAGCTTGACCCGGCAAACTGTTGTCGCCAACGATGTAGTCTTTCGAGTCTAATGATGAACTGACTTTGTTGCTTTACCCCTTCGAACTAAGGTCAAACATATGTCTTTTAATAGACAAGCGTCTATAATCGACCGCGCTTGAATAATAATTTCATGCACCGAAACACATCTCCAAATCTGCTTATCTGCTTATATAGTTTTCCTTCCAGACAGTAGTGAGTTTGATGTAAATTCTGTCCTACTTCTTCAATATCCATACTACTCGACACATTTAGATAACGATGCATCAAGAATACACGTTTGCACATGAGGAAATACCGTGCCTCACTGAACAAAAGTTGATAACTGCCATTTGAGCTGCTATATAAACCGGCTTACTTTAGCTTGGTAGGGCGAGTTACGGGTTTGCTAACTTTGGGCTTGCCACCCACATTTTCTGCCACTGAAGACTGCTATGAACGTTGATCACTATGAGTACAAAAACATTAGAAATAACGCGCTTCAAGAAGCATGATAGGCTTTCATAGCTTGGCATGCTGGCCTAGAACAGGACCTGTTCTGACCAACGAAGGTGTCTGGCGTAAACATTTCAATATCATCATGCCTCTGCTGACCTGAGGTAAACACCTGGACATTTAATTTTCAATTGAGCCGAAGTATGGCATTTACTATTTATTTATTTATTTACTTCTCCACCGTAAAGGAAATATGTGTTCCAGGCTAATCCCTTTTCAAAATTTGAAGGGGCTGGTAAGCTAACAAAAATATTGTGCGCCACAAAAATGATCCTAAAGAAGCAGATGGTTGCCTTACCGGAGTATACATACAAAATAAAATCCCTAGTTATTCCTCCGGGGATTTAGAAATACTCAACTCCATTTTCAGCCAACACAAGTAAGCGGGGATAAAACGCTGCCGCAATATCCTGAGCCTTGCTCGCAAATGAAATTCAATGCGGCGCTTCAAAGACTAGCTTGCGATTAGGCAGGACTGATCATGATAGCCAATCGAATGCCCACAAGATGATATACATAAATAATTTCCACAAACAACGTCCGCCGATTTCGTTCTTTACAAGAAAAAAACATATTTTAATCTAACTGACCTTGCCTGCATAAAATTGTTGGCTCTTCATGGCAGGCTCGGTCGTAAGGCCAGACATAACATTGAAAATATTTTTAGATTCAGAACTCATCATTCCATTACTCCTGTGAACAAAAATGATGGTACGTTTTTTGTTACATCATCAGCATACAGCTGAATCAAAATGGTTCTACTAAGGGGTGGCTTTTGCAGCTACGCGTTCCCCGTTGTGTAACGTCACCTGTTCACACAAGCAGTTCGGTTGGATTATCGTTTTGTACGTGGCATATTTTGAGGGTGTCGTAGAATAATATCGGCTCCTGAGTTAGCTTATCATATTGGGCAACCAATGAACGCATTCATCACTGATGAGACCACTGTGGATATTTTGCGCCAATCCTTCAGATCTGCTCCTTCCACAGGGGAGCAGCTGTAAACACCCATAAATGTGAACCTCTAACAAAAGTGTATTACACAGTCCACCTACGGCCCAAAACTACTTCAGTTCCTCAACTTGACTTCTGATCGTGTGAGCACCACTACGGTTACCAAGGCGTGCAATGAANAGGCGTGCAATGAAATTTTTTCGAAATGCGCAAAATAACTGAACAGTTAGCGTATAATTTCCATGCACATATGTACTTTGTCCGGCGATCAGGCAACATGCGACGGGTGTTTCTTTAAAAATTAAACGACAAGTATGACTCGAAATCTACGGAAGCATAATTTTTCGGGTTTGGGTTGGAATTCCGACGGATTTCCGGCTACAAAACGGGTGGCATTAACTTCATGGAAAAAAATCTTTTGACCTGCTGCAAAGAACGGGTGGCATTAACTTCATGGAAAAAAATCTTTTGGCTTGCTGCAAAGATTCTTATCCGATAAAAGGTGAGGGCATAATCGACTATGAAATGTTTAGAGACAGTTTTAATGTGCACTTTTCGAGTGCTAATGATGACCTTAGGCCAGCAAAACGAAATACTGGGGCCAAATTTTAAATTGGCGACGCCTTCTAAATAGAACGTGGTCATTAGCCTATCGGAATGAAAAACGTGCAAATATTGCTCTATGCCCAGTACGGTCGGCTTGATGGTCAAGTTAGAGAACGCTACGGCATTTTTTTGGGATTTTGATTTGGGCTGATTTTTACCGGCCCGAAATTCGCATCTTCAAAATAATTATAGGCTTTACGCAAACGGTAAGCGAAGCGTCTGAAAACATAGAACGCTACACATCAAAGGAGATTATCAAGGGGGAATATTCTTTGATGAATAAAAATATATGTGGAGTTTCCACTCGAAAATTTCGCTAAAATCCAATCAACTTCCAAGAGTTCAGCTAAAAATTTCGTAAATGGGAACGTGTCGCATTATAGTTGTCATATCGACGTTATTAACATCAATGTGCTCTTTGCACTCGTTGAATTTTGCCTTCGGATAAAATAAAACGGGTTTATTTAACTATCACCTGTAATGATGGCATAGCTGTGCCAGCCCAGTTCACTGGAATAGATGCTTGTGGGCAAAGTGTTCTACGCGGATCGCTGGTTATTTTCCAAGCAAAAAATGGAGCAGTTGTGCAGTAATTTGCCAACTTTTGAATCCGTGTCAAAATTAAATTCGGTGAGGAAAGTAGCAAAAGAGTCTGCAGATAAAGTTGATGGTTGATATTTGCTGCCTTCAGCGTCCTGATTACTCAAATTTTTGGTCAGCGCCTCTACAAGTTTCAGCAACGTGTGCTGAAACTGCGTTCGCTGGTGTTCCAAAATCATCTGAAATTGATCAGTTGAAATTGACATCGTTGGAACTCCGTCGGCAGTGTTGTGTTGTACCAGATAAAGATCGGTTACATTGCAGATGAACCAATGGAAGGAAGAGCGCTGCGGTTTATTTGGCTAGAGCAGAGGGAAAATCAAATCTCAGTGAAATATTACATAGGGTAGAAGTGTCAAAAGACAAGACTTGCCTGAGACAGACTTTAATTATTTATCAAAGACAGTCAAATTAGGCTATCCAAACATCTGAGTTTCATTACGACGGACAATACAAATTTAATCCCGCTTTAAAGTAGCTTTACTTCTATCGTTGTGTCCAGTCATTTAGCGAAGAAAGTAAGTGTATTCTTTAATTTTTTGTATGAATAAAAACGTGATAGTTTTGTTAAAAAGCTACGAAGTGGACGGGAGAAATGTAAAAACAAACTCAACTCTTGACAAATAACTTATCTGGTTGTATCTATCGTTTATCACATTGTAAGCCGAATGCGGGGTGAACCGTTTGTCAAAATCAAACCGGTATGCAGATGGTTGCACAAGTCGAAGTTCGTGTAATTCGGATTCAGGTGGAAAATCGAGAAACTCACGCAATTGACGGGCCACACGTTAGGCGAATCACGTTGAGACGTGAAGCTGACAGCAGCAGGAATAAGGCCATCGCTGCGGAATTATTTATTAGCAAATGCCAACTGACCGGTTACAGACTATTAGACAGGAAAGCAAAACTCTCGTTTGCATCTTATTTACAAAAAATGGACATCCATCTGCTCCTGA
>NW_008752523.1:12859-16840 GCF_000715545.1 Opisthorchis viverrini | reverse complement strand
GTATGAAGGAGATTACGAAACCCTTGGGTGCTGTCGGTGCTGCTCGACTTCCAGGATGGGGACCGCGTGATCCTCACTGAGCCTGGTTGGAGACAATACAAGATATGGCTGTCAACCGATGTCGGTAGCGTTCTTGTTGTGAGTTTCTATCCAGATCGCTTGAGCGAGTGTCTGAAAGTGTATGCATCTCGGAATGATTGTAGTAAGCTAGCACTAAGTCCCTTCCCGTCCACCTTTGCTCTCTTCTTTGCAATAAGGCTTTCAAATAAATCACGGTTGTACGGCAGTGAAGCATCGGTGTTGAACACCGATGTCATGTGTCGATGATGATGATGATTGCCCTTCGAAAGCGAAAACCAGTCGGAATTTGATGCGACGGGTCCCAATTTTGAAAACAAACAGATTTAAAATCAAGCCTCTAGTAATGGAATGTCACAGGGCACAACTATGTTGCGAAACGTTGATTAAGGACGTTTCAAAATTTGCAGAATTGTGCCTGGTTCACACGTTACAACAACTTTGTTTGCATGCAGATATTCCAATAATTGAGGTGTATTCATTCTTTAGCGTGATGCAGGATGCTTTGCTGACGGCCAATTGCATTCTAGCGATGCACATTTCAATCAACCACAAATAAAATGCCAAATTTTTCCGATATGATTGCTCATACCTTAACCAGATGAATTGTAGTGTACTGGTTATCTAGATCCCTTACATTTCTTCAAATGGGCACGCTTTTGTTTCTGTTGATAACTCAGGTCCGAGTGAAACTGTGAGTGACAAGTTTTGCCCCATTCGGTCGGAAAAAATCCTTGCGTTCAACGAAATTTCCGAAATACGCAATAACAGTAAACAGTCCGTACGTGACAGCTTTGCACAACCAAAATGCTGGGATCGATATAATGTAATTTACCATGTCAATGACTCATGCATACCTGGTCGGTTGACGTTTCAGGGTACAGGCTACAGGATCTGAGAATATAGGACTGTATAGAATAGTGCGTTTTGTAGATAGACTGCAGTCTTTAGTTACCCTACCGAGCTGCGTTGCGTGTTTGCTAAGACACCGGTAGAACTGCCAGGCGTTTGTCAATTTGAATCCATCTGTTGGCCTGTCAATTGCCTTGCTTTCTATATACTTGGGGCTCTTGTATTAATTTAATCCAAGTAACCTTATACTTTTGGATGGTTAACTTAATGGCAGAATTTGGTATTAGCTGAATTAGCACAGTTAAGCTATTAATGAACACACTCAGATCTTAACATCTCAGATTGCGTTCGCAATTTATCGACAGCCTGGATTATCATCCCTGCCTCAGCTAAATTTACAGACTACTGATATAGTTCAGAAAATTGCCGTCATTTTTGGGACTAAACCTAATGCCTTGCCACCACTTTTTCACGCCAGTTTCCAGTCAACACAGTTGAGAGACAGGTTCAGAATGATCGCTTTTTTGGCCGCTGCGTATTCGCTGAACGGCTAAATGTTTGAGAAAAATGTGGCAAAATGTGTACTGCTTACAAATGACGAAATTTCCTGGTAGATCCTGAGATGAAGGATATTTCACCAAATTTGAAGGCGCCTGGATAGGACGTGTGGACGCAAAATGAACGAAGAATTACTTCTCAAACAAAAGCATACCTTGCATATTCTGATTGCACTTGACGAATATCGAACCCTGAGTTTTCCCACAAACCCAGTCAGTTTATACGGGTGACTTGTTCTGGTTGAAGGACGAATAGCCTGCAGCTGACGATCGTCTATATCCATAGATCCAGTTATGGGGTACATTTCAACCGAATTCGCGTACTAGGTTTGCATTAATCGGCTATGAGGGGGTCCCAAAATGTTTGGCCCCTTATCGTGTACATAGTCAGCAGTTCATCATAACGCCTACCACAAACTATAGATCTAACCCGAACCAAATCAGCGCAGATGACCAACACATGCGGCGGCGGTCTATTTGCTTTGAGAAGCAGGACCATTGCCAAGTTCATCACTTAGAAATCGCCGAACTTCACTTGACGGCGGCCCATACTTCAGCAGAGCCCGACTCTTCATCGATTAGTTGCCCATTTACAAAACTATGGAAACATTTTGCTTGTGTCAGCCGGACAATACTGATGGTTCCGTACGCAAAATATACTGGAAGCCAGGTGCTGCGCGTACTAATTGTTGCACCCAAGTTACCAGGCTCCTGGAATTCCTTGACGTTCTGGAGGTTTTGCTGAACGCCTACATCAATTGCAGTCCGCAGTCCATCTTTTAGAGAATAAAATAGCGTCGATACTTTGATTACCAGCCGCAGGCACAAATACCGCCTAGTCATAATTTGTTTCCTTTTACCGGCCTCATAAATACTATGAAGGATGGAAACCAGGACCAGCTCTCATCACACCCGAAGTTATAGTGCTGGAAGTTAAAAAAACGAATGTGCGCCAATCATCAAGACGGAAGATAGATTCAAACAAATCGTTACAATATTAAGGTAGATTAGGGTGATTTTGTGTCTGGGCACACACAAACAGCAAAATAAGACGCTTTCACGAAAATCTGAACGTAAGTGGTTTTGGGGCAAGGCGCATTTGCCGACTAAAGAGCAGCTGCTGTGACGGACATAATTTCACTGTGAGCCATGTGAAAAAGCTGATGAGAAAAGAGCTTTTGTCTGGCCGGAACAGCTTGGTCCACTTTGCCGAAACACGCGGTTTGATAGATAGGCATGACAGTTTCATTTTGGTTTCGCTTTACTAATTAGCAAAGGTTATTAAGTAACCAATGCACAATTGAGGGGCGCACGCCTCAGTAATCTCATTCAATATTATTCGTGATAAATTAAAATAGCACTTTTTAAAAGCGGAGTGTACAATGGTAAAACAGTAAGCATTTTGAATGAAAAGCAAAAGAAACCAAGATCAATAACCTATAAATCAATCCACAAAAAGAATATAATTGAGCTTCAGGAATACCGTCCAGCAAGTCGAGCTACGTATTTACGTCTATTTTTAAAATTGTATCGTTCAAATAGTATAGTAATTCAAATAGTATAGTGGTATAGTATAGTATAGTAGTCTATAGCAGTATAGTATATAGTATAGTATATTATGGTGTATTATGGTATTTAGTACAGTATATAGCATAGTGTATAGTAGTATAGTGGTTCAAATATTATCATTCAAATATGTTTAAAAAGCATGTGTAGAGGAGATCTTCACATTGATAGGAAAGACGTTCGTGCGAATCACAAATTATGCGCTCATGTTTTCAAAGTAGGCATTTGTTTTTATCATAACTATGTTCTTCCTTTCAGCTTACTTTCAATAATGCATTCGGTTGCACAACTGGTTGTTCTCGAGGAAACGGACCTCGGCTTGGCACTCTGTGTGATTTTTTAGTCTCCTTGTTCCTCCAGTGCTCGCTGTGTGATTTCACATTGATGCTTTCAGCTGGACCTTTTGTTGTTAAGTGCACAGTGTATTCGCGCAGTCTTGGTGGTGTCGTGCAAATAGGGATTAGGAACAAGTGACAGGACGAACACGATTGGCTTTTACACACACTTCGAGATCCACAAGGGTGAGATTCACGGATTCATGGATTGATACACAGGATCGAGACTTTCTCAAGTTTCCCGGGTCGGTCGTGTTCTTGTCGGTCAGTGGCTGTCGTTCATCTGAAAGGCACAAATGAAAAAGGGTGAAGTACTACACTTTATGTTCTCAGAGCGGAGCAGTATGCTTTCCAGCACGAGGAACAAGTGACAGAACAGGCACGGTTGGGTATACACGCACTTGGAGATCCACAAGGACAAGGTAAGGCCAAGCTTTCCAACTGATGACGTGTGAGGCGTGTTTACTGGATGGTGTTTCAGCACAAATTAGATATCGCGGGTTTTCGACTCACTGGAGTTTCCCATGGCTACACCGCTGATTATCACGTAAGCAGATCAAATAGGTTAGGCATACGTTGAATAGCTTAACCTT
>NW_008752523.1:10685-10985 GCF_000715545.1 Opisthorchis viverrini | reverse complement strand
AATCCCAAACTATAGTCAGCCTTGTGCAAAATTTCTTGAGCAAGTCGTGGGATTCAGAGTCTACGCAAATTTTGGAAAGGCAGCAGTATATCGGTAGTAATTTAGGCGGCATTCAATTGGAGTGAGATCAAGTGCGAATACCGAAACAGCTCCATAAAAACAGGATTTAGCGACGCTTAGAATTCGTACGTCTTTAGTGCCGATCAGTCGGCCAGTGCTCAGGTACGTGGGCCTCGAATCAGAATCCAGACCGTTCCAACTTGACTGCCTTCCGTCTGCACTTACGGTAGGTAACACACA
>NW_008752523.1:9449-10110 GCF_000715545.1 Opisthorchis viverrini | reverse complement strand
CCGCGTTCTAGAGGCATACCCAAATATTTCTCTGAAACCGCGGTCCGGGAAAGGAAAACTTTAACGTAAGTTTTAGCATTTGATGGTAGTTATTCGGGTGCCTAAGATCTTCACACGGAGCCGCAGTTATATTGGAAATTGTTTAAACGAACTTGGGGTCCACTGTGGGCGCGGAGAACTCCACGCATTTCTTTCGGCTGTAACAAATCTATTCGGAGTTTAGCCTACCGTACAAACATGCAACAGCACCAGGCATATCTGATACCATGTCCCTGCAAATTGAAAGCTAACTTAGTTGCGCACAATTCAGTTAATTCACGTCCAACCTACTCATATATATCCTCACCAGTTTGCATCGACCACAAACCTATTATCTGCACATAAACATTGATAACTATTCTTGAAATCAGGCAACGCCACCTCATTGAAGCAGATGAAGCGGTGATAACATTTGATTGTCTGTTATTTCGAGAGGCATTCTAACTCACAACAAAGTGCCTTCTAGCAAAACTATCGGATACGTCTTTTTTGAGTCCCCAATGTAGACAAGGCTGTCTTAACACCTCGTTCGAATGGCAGCAATGAACCATAGTGAACCCTAGCTAGACCCAAGAATATCCTAACTACAGTACCAACCATAAACGGCTCATCCAAGATGTTT
>NW_008752523.1:0-1667 GCF_000715545.1 Opisthorchis viverrini | reverse complement strand
AGAATTAGGTCCTCTCGGAGGCGACGATAGTCCAGGGGTAAAAGATCAAGCATCGCGAGACGCGTTTCGTAGTCCACGGATTTGAGGCCGGCAAACATTCTCGTAACGACTCGCTGGACACACTCAATGAAGATGACATCTTTCGCGCTTCCTGAGTAGGCAACTTGGTTAGCGTACTCCAGGAGCGGTCTGACGTAGGCCCCATAGAGCATTTGGAAGTCCGTAGGAGTAATACAGGAGAAGGTGCGTCGAATCCTCCATAGAATGGCGAATGCCTCTTGGGCCGATTTCTCACGGTTCAGTGAGAAGGACAAGTTTAGGGAGAATCCGATACCCAAATCCTTTTTGGCATCGAATGCCATGGACCTCGGGGTCCCTGTCCGCTGCCGCTTCATCAACGGGAGGAAATCCATCGAATGCCTTGGACCTCGGGGTCCCTGTCCGCTGCCGCTTCATCAACGGGGAGAAATCCATCTACAGATTAAAGAGGTGTTAAAAATGGCATAGTCGAGGAAGCCAATGGTGCGTACAACACCCCGGTTGTGCTTGTAAGAAATGCGAGCAGAAAATACAGGGCTTGCCGGTATTTTCGGTGCTTGAGTGAACTGACCGTAAATTGGTTTGCAGCTGCGCCTTTGGTTGCGGAGATTTTTCATTCCCTCCAGCTTTCCCGATATTTCACCGTGCTCGACTTGCGTTTCGAATACTGGTAATCGTCCATCAAGGCGGAGGACCATTCTGTTGAGTCTACACCAAAAGGAGGAAGTATTGAGCTTGAGTTTTCCTCGCATTAAAGCTCATCAGCATTGCATATCCGATGGCCGTGCCGGGCTTTAAACTCTGTACATCAGAAATGCAAAGCAAGGTTTTACTACCACACACACGCTGGACGCTACAATGAAAACCAACACGAGTTCAAACGTATGTGAAACGTCGCAAACACTTATTCTCCAGCCGGATCAGAAAAACACCTGCGATGTTATATAAGCTTTCATCTACCTCTGAGAATTTCTTCAGCAAGCCGAAAATATCCCCCTCCTCACAAAACTGCACATCCCAGCTCCATCGACTCGAAAATGACGTTTGCCGCGAGAGTGTTCAGAAACCGAAGTATTTCAGTTAAATGATGACATGTCACTGCTAAACACAGTTCTCTAACACACATGCAACTACGTCCTTTCCATTCTCGACTGTACCCTATCCTCGTGTTCCCCTATCCTCCCACTACCTGCAACTACGAACAAACTCGTGCTTTCCGTTTCCTAACCTCATGATCATGCCTGACGGTACGTCACCCACCTGTTAGGAAAAAACATCATTATGATGACGTGATAATTTGTGGGCACAAAGTGCACACCAATAAACCAAATGACCTGGTCAGTTCATCCGAAAGCGCCTGCGCCTTTTCCTCGTCATCGAAGATCAAAAGAGAGACTGCACTAGATAATTTGTTCTTGTTGTTTCCAGCAGGATCATTATTATCTGAGACAGTTGGATCGCACCAGGTTTGGCTATTATACTAGCTCATTTATTCTAATATAGTCGACGTGAACACGGAAGTGAAGATGGATTGCAATGCTTCGACGTGAACAGTGAGTTGAATGAAGCCCAGAAGGGTACTTTATGTCGGCTAGATTGCCATGTTGTTGAGTATGTGACGGTTACGA
>NW_008752522.1:0-27579 GCF_000715545.1 Opisthorchis viverrini | reverse complement strand
TTTTTTCTACATAGAATTAACAGTGGCAACGAAATTTGGTTTTCAGGGGCTCATATATATCATGTGACGTATGATATATTGAAATACCGTGAGAACAGCTGATTGGCCGCGTTACAATCGCTCAGATAAAAGACATAATGATTACACGCAAAAGAAACCCACTTCTAAAATTCAAAACAGAACAGTAAAAGGACCCAAAGGAAGTCATCCTTTAGATCCAGAAATTCGGACTGTCGACAAACTGAATATCTCTCATGGATACAAGACCCACGTTAAGTAGTTACAAAACGGGAGAATTCAGGAATTGAGACCCTTTTTCAGAGCGGTCGGCAGCATGTTCTTATTCGTTGGGCTGAAAGCTGAGAGGTTTCCGATTTTTCGTGGGAGTTTTGAATAATCCGGGGGTTCACCAGTATCCAAAAAACCCAAGGTCTTCAGCAGCCAACATCGCTTTGGTGCTTCATCGATAAAAGTCTTGGTTACAGTGTCTGACCTTTTCATCCATTTGGTCAGTGCCTCCATGTTGATTTTTTTAATCACCTGTGGAGTACTTGGTTCGTGCCTGGTAAACCAGGGATCAAGAAATGGAGGAGATCTGTATGTGCAGCATTTCATAAAATAGAACAAACCTAACGCGATGCAGCTGTTTGGCAGGCTTATTTTAATGGTATTCGTGTGAAAGAAAACCATAAATGAGTGGAATTCGGTCAACTTGATGATAGTAGATGGATAAGAAACAAAACAAAACATCTTGCTTAATCTTCTCAGAGGAGTAAACCAGGCAGCTCATTCTGTATGGCATGGTTGTTAAGACATCGCTTATACACCTTACTGGTGCGGTGAGCAAATTATCTAGGACAGTAAAGTGATCTATTTCGATCCAGTCGCTTGTTGTGGATAAGAATGATATGCACGTTAAGCCACCGCTCTGCTTCTAAACGTCTACCATCAATTCAGCTCTGGGAAGGCAAGGATTTATCTTAATTCCCTGATCTTCCAGTTCTTTTTATGTATGTATGTATGTCATCAAAATTTCAACGGAAGCAGAATGATGAACCAAACTGAACTCTGGTAACAGTCAAGATTGTTCACATTTGTAGCCCTTTGAATATATGCCGAAGTGCCCTGTTGAATTTTTCCGGGAAATCGTTGGTTAAGTAATAGCAACTGGAGGGCTATCGGGGGGATTCATTTTTAGTGGTACGGCGTTTCATTGCTTTTAAACAGTTTCCTTTGAAGGTGGTCGTTTTTTCTGAAAAATAGTTATCGGACTATGATTGATACACAGGGAACCTGGGAGCAAGCAGATGCAAAGAATTTTGTTTGCCTGACCAGTATCAAGGCCAATGGACCAAACTATCACGTGATCACCAATCAGATAGATCAGGCGACCATACAGAGAGGCCTATTGCCTCTCAAAGTTCAAGGTAGCTTAAGAGTCACATTAGGTTTTTTCTATACAGGTGACGAAATCCTTAATAGATTTGGCACAGCGGCTTCGGCAAACCTCAGGACAACTGAGTTTTAGTAGCGAAGAAGCAAATAGAAAGGTGAGATTCACCTGGTAGTCTTTAACGAGAGGACATACGGCTATAAAAGACTGAGGTTATTTCAGCCAGCAAAACGGTCCGGTATTTTGAAAAAAATTAGTTTTGGACCAACAAAGGCAAGTGTTCTCGCATTTTAGGAGTTCGGCCGGCGGAATGCTCTCCGTACTAACATACAAATGGGATACATGATGTGATTTGACACCAGTGAGTTGGTCTCTTTGATTGAAGGCAGCGGTAACTATTGAATCCGGTTGAGATATGTAGTACAACTGCACTGAATGTATGCGGTTGTTAGGCACTGTGTCTGCCACCCTGCTGTCTTCTTTGATAAGGAGCTCTGTATACCTTAGATTTTTAGAGAAAGTGTCATTTATTGATTTTAATTCCTTCTTTACAGAACGTCTGTATATAAAGTATACCCAATCACCATCTACCGAAGAAAGCGTTGTTTTTGGTTTCAAGCTGTTTTAGTGCAAAGTTCACGGGACACAAGCATCTTGAAATGAAGTTGGATACGGTCCAACCGAGCCCGTATGGTCCTGCTTACGGATGGTTGGAAACTCTTCACAACCGATCTTAGTGGCACACATGCTGCTGGATCAATCTCACTGGTGATATTTGGCATTGACATGATGCTCAGATGTGTTCATTTCAATGTTCCTGTGTTGTGTGGGTACCTTATTTTTGATCATTTTCCCTGAACATTAGGGGTCCTTCGCACTAAATATGTACCCTGATTGGTTCGCCGAGCTGGGCAATTTGATTGCTAGCGTTTCAACACCAATCAAAGTGGTATCATCAGTGCGTAGTTAGCACAACGACTAACCAATCGCTACGCTCCACCACGCTCCCTAACGACGCTCGCTAACAACGCACTGACGATGTAACCTCGATTGATGGTGAGACGTTTGTAATCAAATTACCCATCCCAGCGAACAAACCAACGAACGCGTATGCTACCTGGGCTACCAATATTCTCTTCTCTAACAAATATGTACCCTTTTCTTTTACTCCCACTATTTATCATGACTTTTTTCCCGCACTGTTGTTTTGTGGTTGAGCGCTAGTATGTATTACTGGTATTGTATTACTGTCAAGGGCGAGGATTATCATATTTTACTGAAACGCGAAAGATACTCGAGTTGTTTCGAAGTCATGCTGAGTGGTTTAAGTTCATCAGTAGGGCACTCTAGTACAGGGATCTGATGTGCTCTTGTAAACAGCGTTTGAACCACCCGTCTGTAGTTCTAAGGTAGTAAGCTGCAGGACAGCATATATTGACCGTAATATAGTGGTTTTCCATGGACATTAAGCTTAACAGATCCACTAATACTACGTTTAGGAAAGATATCTAAGATTAAAAGGACCCTGCACGGATTGAATACTTGTTCTTCACAGTATGAGTAGGTATGTGAATTTTGAACTGGGATTTCGTCGTCATCTTTTGCCGAAAAGCCGAGAAGCACTATGCTTCATCTTTGTCCTTATTCAGAATCATGGGTAATGCACGACTAAAGAAACTCCAGGGAGTTTTGAACGCGCGACTGAGTGTGAGCTAATCACACTACTGATGAGCCAGCCGTAGCCAAATGATTAAGTGTTCTAACTACTAGTTGCGAGGTCGTGGGTTCGATATCCCCCGGAGGTTCGTGATACGAGCACTGCTGGTGAGTCCCGATGGGGATAAAACAAACATTACAGTGTTTCCCAGTTTTCCAGCATAATCTCAGTTCAAATGTGTTTCATATCTCTGCCTCTCATAAGAGTTTATTTTTTAAATTTTACTTTATGTTTGAAGTACAACTCCTGGGCTGTCTATTAATTTTCATCCTGAAATAGTTAGTCTTAGTTGGGGGCAGTAGTCCATCCATGGCGACGCCGTTAACTTTTTAAAAGAAAGATTTTAAAACTAAAGAATTACATTCTCAGTGCACAACAGTAAGAGTTCATTGGGAAACTTCGTCGAAATGGAAAGAGGAAAGTTGGTCAGATGGTCGTTAATCTGTCTGTCGAGTTTGACAATTAACTTGCACTTGTTTCGTCGCATCGTCAATCGCATCGTGGCCACTCAGTCCTCCCCCTCCCCCACACTCGATTGGTGACTAAACGTTTGCAAGTCAACTGCCAGTTTCGGCAAACAGATCAATGGCCACCTGACCAACCACCAATCAAAGCACCCAAGCCAGGAATATTTCGGTTGTTCGACTTAACCAGGGTACACAAAATCAGCGGCCTCGTGTGGAGGGACGTCAACAAAAGGTGATTGCACGTCCACAGGTCACGTTAGTTTGTTCCTCAGATTAGAACGTTTTGACTCATTGCCTATGTTCATCGACTCTCTAACACTGTATCAGTCAATCATTTGGATCAGGCGTTGCAAAATATCAACCAAGCGATGTGCCAGTTTAGATTGCAGTGAGCTGCGCATGGATAGGATTGGATGCATTGGCACACTCGGCTTATGATTCTTATGAATCCATAGAGCTCAGGTGTGGGACAACCGCTTGACTTCGGGCGTCAGGACAAACACAGTCGGGTTTGATAAGTAAACCGATATGATTTAGATTAAAATGTCCGCTCTGTGGATGGGCTCTTTTTCGTTCATTTAGCTGAACTTTTGCTCATCACTTGGTGTGACCAATATCGTGGTCATAACCAGGCATCTGAAACCTCATCCGGTTTCAAAATGAAAAGAATTTCCCACCTTAGCTCTAATTTGATGGCTAATATTTCAGCCAAATCACACGTATATCAAACCATTGTCAACTGTCGTCAGTCCCACTCTTCCTAAATTTGTGATTCACATTGGTTTGAGAGGTGAAAATTCAGAATAGAACATACGAAAGTTACTGCAGAGTTTTAATGTAGATTTCTTCCTGTTGGTGAAATCTCTCTCTCAGTGTTAAGAAGCACTGTACCGTTGATTTTTTTTATTAGGAATCATCAACCATGCTCATCTGAAGGAAAAACTGCAGCCATCTTCGACCACCCGACCAATAGTCTGAAAACTGTACCGTTCGGCCACGAACGGCTGATCAGCAGTGCGGGATACTGACCCGCAATTGGACGGAATAATTCTACTCATCCTTAAATCAGGGACCGTCATAACCTAATCTGTCACACGTGCTCGCTAGCTCCTCGATCAACAACTTCTTAATTGGTCGGCTGGATGAGTTCTATTTTTCCTCTCAGATAATTATGCATTGCTGTTGGTAGTGTGAAGAGATCTGGTCGTGGTCATGTAAGTGAAGCAAATCTATGTTCATTGACAAAGAACCATATTAGAGCTGTCTCACCCTTATTGGTCACCGTCATTAAAGCGCATCTCACGAAACTCCAGATACTGTGCAACTGAAACTGGAACGGAGGTCCGTGACCTCCTGGCTAGTACTTGAACACTTGACCTTTCGGTCACGATCGGCTGGTCAGCAGTCTGATCAATTCACACTTAGATAAGACGTAGCGTCCCTCGACCTTCAGTCACTGCGTCAACGTTACGCAGTTCCGCGTTGAATGGCTGCTAGAGCAATGACATCGCAGATACAAGTTTCTTTCATCGGACGAAATTTATTGTTCCTCTGAGCTACTTATAGGTTGTTGTTAGTACGTCGTCACTTAAGATGTAGGGTAGACCGAACAAAATATGCGACATTTTGCTCCACTAAGTCGAAGGCGACTGGAGTCACCTCAAAAGCAAATTGATGTGACCTAAAGCTGGAAACCTACACGGCGTATAATCAAGTGACTATATCTGAGTTTTACATTGACACGGAACATGATTTCCTGGCACTGGTGTGAAATTTGGGCAAGTACAAATGTATCAGGTGTTGATGGTTGCGGGATCTTGTAGAATGCTTATTCACCGACACTCGTTTGAACGATTCTCCTCCTGTCCGGGCGCAAACATTCTGGTGAGTACACGCCAAAGGGAAGAAAGCACTAGACTCGAGTTTCGCTCTTAATAAAGTTCATCAGTAATTCATATCCAATAGCCGAACCAAAGTTTGAACTATGCACACGTGACATGCCTGGCGAGCGTATTACCACTACTTCACCGGCGCGGGCTGGACTCATCCGAGTTTTTACGTCTCAACGGGTGAGCATGTTCACGCTTGGGTGATGTGAGCGTAACGTCCGAAGCCTCGAACGACGGCCCAGTTGGTGGTGTCGATCGATTGGTCTGCCAGTCAGAACTTCTCACTCAAATGTCTCTTTTTCACTGTGATAGAACACCGTACATTTCAGATTCTACTAGTGGTTTGAATAACTGTATTGTGGCATATTCAAATCCGGTCTCTTGGTGAATGTGTGACCATGGCGTGGATCAGTTATGGCCACTAGTTGAAATAGGATTTTAGTTACAATTTTCGTCCCCACCGTTGATATCTTTTTATCCAACACAGACACGAACAGTTATAGCATGCAGTGCAAGAAGAAGTATGTAAAAACTATGTTTGTCATGTGGGTTTTTAGAATATGCCGTCAGCCAAAAGAAAACCGCTGACAGCTGTAAAAACCTCACCAGCTATCAAGCAGAATCAGTTCAACTTTCTCAGTTCGGTAACTCACAGTTGCAAACAGCTAAGTTACTCAACAACATAGGCCTGCTGGTACTAAAGTTTCCTTCTTGTGTCGTTTTCATTACTTTACATTAGCGCTTTGTATTCTGTACCTTTGTGTAAATTTCCAGGGTGAAATTCGAAAATAAGCTCACGGTGTTCGCAGAGTGGGAGGCATAACCCCTGGTTTTTACTTGTTACCTTAAACCCATTTTGAGTGTACTGAATGTAAAATAAAATAACCCATTTTTGACTCCATCATTTGAAACTCAACCTTAATGGCTCCTGCGCCAGACTTAGTAACATAACTGGTCTTTCAACACCAACAATATTGAAAGCATTCTTCTTCCTTGGTGCCCTTCAAAAAAGCCGTCAAAAATTTCAACTGAACGTTAGGTCGTCAGTAGGTCTAGTTCATCTTTTTGACGTTCCTTAAACTGTCAGACACTGTTTGGGCGCTGGCTGCATACTGAAGTTATTCGAGATTAGCATACAAAATTGTTTGATGGTGATAGGACTCACTCAGTGATGTATCAGGTGTATCGAAAAAGGTGGGGGGAGGAAATGGCATTAAATATCGATGAATTTACACGTATAATCCAGAAAGAAGTTAGAAATTCCACCAATTTACTCACGGGTTTAGAAATGAGATTTTACGGACCAAAGTCTCATGATGAAGCATCACAGGGTCCCATGGGATACCGAGGAATTCTGAAAACGTATTGATATAGTTGATTAGCAGAAAATAAATACAAATGTACAATTTTCATGAAGGAAACCACTCACAAGGTTGCTGAAAACTCTTCGGCAGCACACGACCGGTTTCGCCCTTCTTAGGGCTCATCAGGTAGGCGCAGTATCCGAGTTTCCGTGAGCCTAATGTTCTACTTTAACCCAAATCGGACTGCTTTCAAGAAATACACTCATTTGCAAATTAATTTGGCTTTCACGGGAGACTCAACTGAATCTCTCGTTTATGATATTCCACAACTGAATGTGCTGCACACAGGCCGCTTCATGCTGAGTAAAACAGTGTTGTTACAGAGACGGCCACTTAGTATCTAAGCGATGTCATTGCCGCTGCTATGGTTAGTTATCAAAGGAGTGTTTCAATAAGAGTTATAGACGTTCCACTGGGGTAGGCTGGTCCTAGCAATTTAAATGTGAGATAAGCATAGGCTGCTGTAGGCATATATCTAAGCGATTGCCGCTGCTATGGTTAGTTATCAAAGGAGTGTTCAATAAGAGATTATAGACGTTCCACTGGGGTAGGCTGGTCCTAGCCTAGTAAATGTGAGATAAGCATAGGCTGCTGTAGGCATATATCTACCTATGTTGTTAAAGATACCTCTCAGTGAAACTGATCGAGTTACGGTTAACTGACCACAAAATCGAAGGTCTAAAAATGTTTATTTGGGTGATAGAGCCACTCACTGTACTTGCTAGTAAGGAGATGGTAACATGACAAACCCCTCCCTCCACAAAGATTTAGAATGCTTGTTTGCGGGTATTTGGTCGGTAGTGATTAGCATAGCCCTTCTGAACAATCACTGGGAAGAGTTCGAATTCACCACTGACCATAAGGCAGATGAGATTCTGAACAGACCGCTGCCGGTTTCGTCCCTACTGAAGCTCATCTGATGGGCTATCCGGCCAACGCCAACATGCATATCTACTTGTACACAAGTAAGATTCGAGCCTGATGAAAACCTGGGGAACAGGTTTACCAAAAAGGGAGGAAGTGGTGGTGGGCCATCTACCGTTTTTCTCAACCTAGTCAAAAACACTGAAGATTACTTATAGATCCTGAAAATCCTTCTGAAAGAAATATGGGATGGCCTTTATAAGTACATCCTGTAGAAGGATGGTGTAACCGACAGATTCAGGTGAATTTCATCTCTGTCAGCTGTTAACAACAAGTCAGAATGTTTAGAAGTTGAAATCTAGATTCCATCACGCATGCGAAGCCAATTTCTGTCTGAAAACCTGGAAACGTTATGCGGCTGATCTTCCTTTTTTGAATTAGCTGCGGAAATCTGTAGCAAAGTCCAAAATCACAGCTGTTTCGGCAGATGTATGAACACTACCGTTCATATTAATAATGTTTACTGCTAATGACCTCCAAGAAGCACGAGACTTTTGTACAATCTTTCTAAACACTTCAGTATATGCTGGCTTCAGCTTTTTGATGATATCCCTATTCACGAAATTAGTATCTTCCCAAAACTTACAAACTCAATAATTATTTGGCGCGTGCTTTTTGTAACGAAAAGTGGTAGATGGTAGGATAATATCACACCCTCCCGGGGGCACAATAGAATAAAACTACGTATTTTCAATGATTTTTGAACCACGGTATAACTTAGAAGTAATCAGCTCAGAATGATGAATCTTCCTAAAATGACACATCACCATAAAGGTATTGCCTGGGAACAGTATTCGTCTGATCTATAAGAAGCTTTATTCACCTTCCAACGCCACGTACCCCTTTTTTCACGGCACCTGTTTACTTTCATATCAGCTTCCTCTGGCATTTGATGCAGTCTTTCTTCGGCTATCTGCATGACTGAGAATTAAGTACATCAAGGCTAACAAGCGACCGTGGAAACACGTTCGGATCAACGACTATTGGTCCAACTTGACCACCGTGTACTTTAGTACGATGATTTTCCAGCTGGCGAATACTGGGGAGCATTGTGAGTCAAGCTAAGCACAAAAACGCATCTGAGCGATTTCTGTAGATTTGCTCGTTTACGATTTAATATTTACACACACTAGATTTATTAATGCTATTCTTTTTTATCATGTGTCCACTGGTGTCATCCATGTTAACAGTGACATTGACCATGACATTATTCAACCAGTCCCGCTAATTCTCAGGCCAATATTAAAATTGTCGTACAATCAAATCAAATTCCATAATGGTGATCAGGACCATTGGATGGGTTGTTTGATCCAATTTGTTCGCCTGCTCCAAAGACCTAAAGGTGTGCAGTCAAAAACAACTAAAGTAAATTGCGAGAGGATTATTGTTTGTAAGTGAGGTAAATAATCACGGAGGTTATTCGATTTCAGTTTTACCACTTGGGCACGGCAGCTAATCTCTCCCTGAGCTTCATTTCAAGGATTCTCAGCACTGTTGCTTGCATTATTCCTCTCAAGAGGAAAAACCTCTTGGAGTCAAGGATTCAGTTTGAATATATCTCTGGCTAATTACCCCAACAAAAACCAACATGTGGTGAAGCTCAAAGATAGCTTCAGCTGAGGTTGGTTAGCCTCCAGAATGAATATAGATTTACAGCACCCAAAGAGAAATGCCTTCCCACTGTTTACTTCGGGAAACGAACCAAATTAGGGCCTTTCATCCCCTGGTATTTTGCTACATTGGGGGACCGATATAACCACGCTAAGGCCCGTAGTGCGCAAGCACACCTTGGCAGGAGAGATTCTGCCGTGACGGTGCTGTATCAGCTTTGCCTGGTTGGAAGTTTCCGTCGTTAAACCCGACAAATTATCACTAATAACACTTCAGGCTTAACCCAGATCTCAAACTTACTCATGGGTTTAATAGCTATCCCGGGGTTTTCAGTTGGAAGTATTGTATAGACATCCAAGCAAGAGAGCGTCAGTGCTGTCCAAAAACTGATATTCCCATTAGAGTATCTTACGGAGGGAACTATCTCACAGAGTTGATACTGCTTTCTCGGAAAGTGTAATGCAGAAGACTTACTACGCAGCTGAACCAGGGTTTGTCCACAAGATCAATGCCGCTAGTCAAAGTCACTTTGTCACCGTACACCAAACCCAACATCATCTGTCGATTCACATGTCTGCTCTTCGCCAACTCCCTAGGAAGTACATAACGGTAACTTCGATTGGTTGTGGGGAGCAAGTGCTGTTGAGAGTACAAAGTTAACTGGCTGAAAATCACTAGCTTTTCTTGACACTGACTCTGGAGTTTCAAACTTCCGGTTAAGCCTTTGGCATGGAACTCCGCTTGTTTTTACATTTTCACCAGATCTGTATTTTCCTCCTTGTCTGACGTGTTAAATAAATCAGTTTTAACTTGTCTATCTGTGCCATTGTGCTTCTACCTTCTATTGATGAAAGGATGGGTTCAAATGTTCATAGCAACCGACAGTAGTAGTAAAACTTCTTTGGAATCGACTGACAATTCGCGTTTGTGAATATTGAATCTTTTTTAAAACTGACAACTTATTGGTGTCTGTCGTATACAAGGTAATCTACGGCTGCTTGGAACTTATGTGATACGTTCCCTGCGGGTACGCTTTGCCACATTAGTGGTACGTCTGTGCCACGTGAGCGGCCCTCCACGTTTGGTCTATGATTGTCAAACAGGGTTTCGGTTAGTAGGCTTTCATTTTGTCAGTGGGATCTACGCTTCATTATTGTAAGTCGGTCAAAATGAACTTTATGTTCACTGAGGTGTTTATGGACCGCAACTACCAGGTTGAGCAACAGTGAAGTCGAAACCTTGTAGCTTCAGTGAGAATGGGGTAGTGAGTAAAGCTGCCCAGAATGCATTTGATCGGATGAGGTATATGCCTTGGTTTGTTGAACACTTCACCTTTCCAGGCGAGAAATTACTGTCGTGATGTCCTGTTCACTTAAATATTATGGACTAATTTTACGCAGCCAGCTCTCCAACGGGGCCAGTGTACTTTCAAGGTCTAGCTTCTGCTATAACCACATCGCAGGTAGAATTACACAGGATTGCTACAAGTATACACATTTGTCTCTCGAGAAGCGCTTTGTTAGTTGCCTAGGCTATCAAAATCATTGGCAGCATCGCGGAGAGGAAAACACCGGGGGGTTCCCTCCGGTTAAAATTAGTGGATTATGCTTACACTTATATGCTGAGCTGGTCATCACATACAAATAGTTGCGGGATTTATTAAATTTGAATCTTGTTCCTCGTATGAATAATCGTGCTCATGATCTGGTCCGTCATTAAAAGAATCAATAGGCTCAATGTCACTTCTATTAAAATTCACCGGAAGTTCATAACCTCGAAACTCTGTCCATATTTGGAAACATCTCTCTAAAAAACCTCAGCTGGCCCATTCAAAAATGCAACTCGCACTTTCAAATCAGTAACTAAAAATTGCCGGACATCTGCCACTACTTTGAACTTGTCAACCGGGCGCATCCTTCTCGTTCTGAGGAGTTCTTACTTCGCGGTTTGTGTATGGCAAAAAGGCATGTATCGAGCTTTCAGTTCAATTATTCAGCAGGCTTTGTAAATCTTTAGAGGGAAGCTATTTTTTAGACGATATGTTCTAGGTATGGGCAGCTGGTACTTCATAAGTAGTTACAGGCCAGTTGATTCATCCATCAACCGAGGAGAATTCAGACCGAGGATTCTCAATGCTGTCCAACCCTTACACAGGAAAGCCTGAATTTAGTAACATAATTCATTCACATCACCCACGCTATACGTGCAACCACAGAATTGAGGCTGTTGGAACGAGAGTTGCGTTTTGTTTTGTAAATGGGTACAGGAACCCAGCTTTAGACGAGCAGTAATAAAAATTACCTAATGCTTACTTCTGCACTGAGGTTTTACGGATCACCTTGGTTGAAGTCCCGCAGTCTTTGCAGCTGACCCACAGGAGGATACGCACATTAAATATGATGAACTCAAGTGTCTAATTGCCTTCTCACACATACTGGCGAAGTTGGACGCGCTGGTGATTCATTATTGTAGTTTGACTGCTGAAACTTTTCTGTCAGCCTTCATAGCGTTATACACCTGAACATGTTTTATGGGCGCTTTTTCAAATGAGAGATAATAGATGCTGATTTGGGCAAATGCTAAGATTCACTACTCACCAGTTAGTGCCCTTAGTTCTCGTTCTGGATTGAGCACAAGCAATTCGTATCGAATAATAATGCATCGTTTTGGCCCGACTCGTTGGCAAGCGCTAATTATTTGAAGATTTTCCCTCATCCATCTATGCAGAGTGTCGTACAAGTATGGAAGCGTGTGCGAACCCCATCTGTAAAATTAAGTTGAATAAAATGAGTTAAATAATTTCCCCACTGCATCGACGACTCATGAACTACAAATATTATTATGTTGGCGGTCTTTGTACTGCAATAAAAACTAACTGTTCCTAATAAATACCCGTATGTATATGTTCCTCACCGTGCTAAGCATGATGATTCCACTTTTTCAGCACTACATGGTTCGTTGTGTCTTCAATATTCAGTTACTATTCGGTTGCCCTCTCGCCATCGATAATGGTCGTAATATGTGTTGCATTCAGTTTGTTTGAAAGTGATTGGGTTTGTGTGAACCGTATGGACTGGGTGGATTATTTACTCCTCTTTGGACACGCTAGCTCGTTGACTGTCTATACCAGGTGAGTGTCTCCATTGGTATTGACGTGCTTGTCAAACTTAGGACCATCAGTCTGTTGCCTGTGTGGGCTGAGTACGAGCACTTGGTCATAAGTTTGTCAGTGAAATTGCATCCATCACCCCATACCTGTAGTCTGTGCTTTCGGAAACGGTGATTTAGAATTTACACCATTTGCTAGAGGTACATTAATAAGATTTAAAAGGCTCTGTTATGTGTTACAACCAGTTAGTGTATTACTTGATCAGCTCCAGCAGCGCGCTCAAAGGCTATTAGAACAGCCGGTGACACTGAATAAGACAAGCGTTCGCATAATGACCTTTTATAAACGACAGATCTGAAAAAAATCCTGTTTGTAAAAATAACCTTATCAATTTACCTACTCAGGAGTAGTCACGATTCACTAAGGGTTTATTCAGATGACTGAAATAATAGACTGATGTTGTGACACTTGTGACGAATTTTTGCGTTTGTTTAAGTTCATAGGTAGGGAGCAGTGCATCTATCTTAAGCAGACCAAAAGCAAACAAACCAGCAACAACGAAAAGGAAGCCTAAACCTAATTCTTAAGTCCAAGAAAAGAGTTGTAGGACGTGAATTTAGTAGTGGTGTTCTTGAGGCAACGACCTGAAAGCTGATACTTCAAAAGCAACCTCATTCGAGTGCAAAGCGAAGACGAAATTTAGAATACCTGGTACAGGTTAACGATGAAGGCCGACAAAACTTCTCCAAACCCCTGAGAATGAAACCTCACCAAAATTCAACAAAAACAATTAAATATAATTGACGCAAAAGTTGAATCGTTTTACTAATGGTGACCGAGTGTGAGTAAAAGGAACCAATAATCTATCTGCATTTGTTTGGCTAATCTGGGGACATGCATTGTTTTTTAAACCGTTTACCTTCGTAGTTCTACAGGTAAACTATCAGGAAATTAAGATTCCTAAATACCCGAAAACTAGTGGGACCTTCGAACTCCACTACACGCCTGATCAAACAGCCTTGGGTCGAGGTCAGACAGTGCTCCCCGAATAGATAGCTAGAGTCCCTGTACTTTTCACACTCACTCGCTTGTTCGCCTTAAAGCTGTTGTGTTCCTTGTCGGCGAGTCTTCTTCCGGCAGTAGGCACTGGAGCGGGGACAGCATTCTGATATAACATAAACCCAAATGGCGAATATACACTCATTTGCAAATTTGGTTTTCGAGAGACTCAGCTGAAACCCAGCTGAATCTCTCGTTTGTGATGTTGTCAGGCTGTTTTCTATTAGAAACCGGAATAAAGTGGCGTGCGCACAAAGATTGCTCATATGAGCAAAGGTGTTCGGCAGGAACTGAGTTTATTCCCATACTATAAGCAAGCGGGTTATTACCTCACTGAATTTCTCTTCAACGCTGTGATCAAAACTTATCTTAGCTATGTTTTACCGCGCTTTTGTTTCCTTAAAACATGAGCCGTTCTGTACGGTCTAACTTGCATGAGTAGTAATCTTGCTTACAAGGATATTTGGAGTTGAGTTTAAAAAATAGAGAACCTGCAGTTTGTTATTCACCAACGTGTCATAACTGAAAACATGTACACTTGCACATTTTATGTTTCTGTATCAATCGTTTCAACTGGTAACTTTTTGAATAACACTCCAGCAAAAATCCTCAACCATAACTAATATAGACTAAAGCTTCAGTATAGCGTGTCCCGTAAGTCTGTGCAAGTGTTGTCATAAGCAAAGCAGGAGCTAATATTTCAGATACAGCATGACAGACCTCTGAAAGGCAATGTTTACCACATTTTTTTTAGAACAAACTGAACAACCCTATTTTACAACGAAATGGACATTGCCTTGATAGGAGCGAAATATTCAATGTAAACTTTTGCAACTGAGCTGCAAAACGAAAGGTTAATTACAATGATTTAAAATTGCAACATTTCTGCATTTTTTTATTTTGAACCTCTTAGGTGGTGCTTGGAGTCCTCTGAATATGCAAGAAAAGCAAACGTCTAAAATGTATTCGGTATATAAATAGATATGGACGAATAAGCTTTACCCTCTTCTGCATTCAGTTTTGTTTACATTAACCCGACAAAATGCCAAGAATATACCGAATTAAACTGGAACAGTAAATTTCATCACCAGCAACTGAAACGGTTAACAGATTCCTGGTTAGAAAGTAATTCTAGTATAGCAGCTTCGAAACGAGTCATCACTTCGCTGCCTCCAATCAATGTAGAAAGTGAATTTCTGTTTCTTATCATTGGTCGAACTTTTTGTTCATCTGTTTATACGTGGAGTATTGAGCAACAGCCCTGCTTTCATAAACGTTCTGCTCAAAGGAAGTCAGGACAACACGCCAACTTAAGTAATCAACCATGATCCAACAGAGCACTGACCGTTCATCAGGTTATCAAAAGTTCTAACAGTTGCTTATTAACGAAATTGATTCAGGATATTTACAGCCCCTAATGAGTGGCAAACAGAAGAGCGGTTTTTTGAAACGAGCCCAACTTGTTAATTACTACAAAAATTAGTTTGCCCCAAAACACAGCACACAAGGCTCAGTCTACTTTTGCGGAAAATATGGAGGCTTTACAGAAGTAATCATTTAGCTGTAGTTACAAACTTTCAGCACTAAACAATTTTTGAATGCATCTTTTTCTCCGGTTACCTCACAACAAACTGTTTGACTGTAGCTGAAGAAATAAACTGGATACCTCCGTGGATTCGACCTTTCCGCGCATTCTACAGAAATTCACATCAATGTGTATTAACATTTATAATAAAGGGACGGAGCTATGCTTGTCTCATTTTATGATAAAGATAAGCTGAAATACGTTTCATACAAGGCAGGCTATGCAGTTGTATTTCCTCAACCTGGAACCCAACGCCTTCGATTTGGGAGCGCGCGATAACTGCAGATCGTGCAGCAGACCCGCGCCAGTCGTCAGAGATGCTGGTAGCATGCTCCCACTTTACTGAAACACAAAAAATGTATTTAGATCGAAACAGCCCTTCAAATATCCCTTTCTTGAATATTTTCATGCATTTTTATTGTTGCAAAATGTTATGGTCAAACACATGTGGACGTTTATCTAACATAGATCCAGGACTTCCCTGTCTACATGGCCTCCTTCTTTTGATAATTTATGAGTGTCTACTTTCTTCCAAAACTTTGTTACAGACGTAAAGAAAGGATCGGAGCAGGTAATTCAGCGAAACACTTCATTAAGTATGGCGCTTCACCTGTTGCTAAATGGTCGGTGAACAATGAGGATCCATAGCATATTCAGCAGGTGGACAAATTCCAGCAGAGTCTGAAATTCGCGATATTTCTGATGAGATTTGTTCTATTCTGGCTGGCTCATCGGCCTCCAAGGCCAAGAACTTTTTTCAAACACAATCGCCAATTTTGGAATACGAAGGGACGGGTTTGACCGATGGAAATGGTCTGTTTATTTGGCTTTCGTCTAGAGAGGTCGCGCCCCTACCACGTTGTTCGATCTTGCCAATAGACCTGACTGAGCAGACCGGCACGTGGGTGTACTTGAGATTTACGAACAAGCCAGCCAGCCAAATGAGGATAGCAATAGATAGTAGACGAGGGATAAAGAACCTAGGAAGTGTGAAGCCTCGAATTTGAGTGATGGCGCTTGCTCTCCTTGACAAACTTCCCCCGTCAACGTGTATGAAACTTGTCAACTTATGTTCCAGCCTAGGCGCGCATCTTATGACAATGCTAATTACTCGGGTAGTTTGAATATTTCTGAACAGACGGCTTGTTTTCTGTGGGTAGTTTGAAGAGTCTAAAGATGAGTTACAGCCACTATGCAGGTACAATTATATTCATAACAGGCTTGGTCCCCATTGCTCATGCGGTATATTGCCTCTGTAATAAATGTACCGTTTGCTTTTTTAAATTGAAAAAGTGTAATCGGATCTCTAAAGGCTGATGAAGATTTCTGAAACAGGTAGAAAAGCAGGCAGCTGAGTGAATGATTGGCGTGGCTGTGTTATTACCTAATCGCATCGCGCCTATCAGCTTCCCCGTAAATATCCAGTGAAATCCGAAGTTCGTGACTTGGTTGAGATCAAGGGTTGATGTTTAAAGATTCATTCCGCCTAACCGCTATACAAACGGATTTTGTGGATAAGCCAGTATTTCGTTATAGCCCAAATTACATTAGAATACCATCCTCTTCCTAGTGGCCTGGCCATCTCGGAATACTTGATTTATTTACTGTTTTTGAATTATCGCTAGACAGGAGGTTCCACACTTTTCCTGATGTCTTCAGATTTTCACTATGATTCTCTATGTCTGAAAAGAATTAAACATTTAAGCCAGAATTTTGCCCTTATTGTAACTCCGGTTTCAATGGTAAAACGTGACTTACCTTGGTGCGAATTTGGCAGCTGTTAAAACAAAGGGCTTATCTAGGTTTAAGAATATCGACCTTAATTTGATTAACGATCAGAATCATACAAGGTGGGGATTAGCATTTACTGATCGAAGTCAAAGGGCAACATATCATTGATTATGCCCACATTAGTATTACCAAATAAACTTAGTCACTGGCGTTTTGAACGACCATTTCTTCCTTCAAAGTGGCTGGGTGGAATATCGTTTTCAAAATCTCATTATGGCATTAGTAGCCCAAGTGTTTTCCTTGGCAGTTAATCAAGTGGCTGTGTGCTATACTCTCCTGTCAGTTCGCTTGCTAACAATAGCCACTTCTGATGCCACACAGATTGGTGTCAAAACTTCGACAAGCTAATTTTTAAGCTTGGAGAAAGGATCAGCACTCAGGGGATCAAATACCGTGGACTCCAACTGGACTTCTAGGTCTGTTGCCATACGGGAACCTGGTTACTGTATTCAATGGGCTTTCGACGTTTCATTTGAATTTGAACTAAAGGCAGAAAAGATATGCCTTACTGACATCTACAGGCGTTGTCCTGCAGAAGCAATGTAAATTAGTCTTTCTGTCTTTTAGGTATCCCAACGGCCAGCTTTGTTCGCATTATCGCCCGATTGTCCTGCAGAAGCAATATAAATTAGTCTTTCTGTGTCTTTTAGGTATCCCAAACGGCCAGCTTTGTTCGCATTATCGCCTGTGAATAATGGCCCCAATTCACTTTTTATCAGATCATTAATAAAAGCTCAAAAAGTTAATTGGTTAAGGCGCTAGGTTACTCACCGGGAGATCCATGGTTCGGACCTAAATCCCAGGATCTCGACTGTTCCCGTCTAATATTAGGCAACCCGATAGTATCTTCGCCCTCCCGCCCCCCTACTGGCTTGCTAGCTAGGCTCCAAAAGGATATTACAGCTGTACGGTTACTATTGCATATATATATATATATCTTGCTCATTAACGGAACTAATGTCAGAATAGCTGAACTCTATAGAAGTTAAAAAATATTCACGCTGAACTTTTGTGTGGTCACATTTCCTATAATGTGACCTTATCGGTGTACCCTGTCAACTGCAGGTTATTCACATCCATGAATAAGTGGCGTTGCGCTGAGCTACGGTTGTGGATCCAACCCAAACAGCTATGTGACCTGCATTGCTGACGGTTCTTAAGGAAGAGCCGTATAAGCTCCTTCCGTAGTTCAGTATAAATAGATCTGACTTGCAGGATGAAACCGTATCTGGAACTTCTGAGTCGTTCAAAAAGACGGAATATAAGTTTTTTTTATAAAAAAACTAATTAACTTGTGGAATATGTATAAGCAAACATGTAGATTCAGATTCAAGTCGTTGTGAGTAAAAGAAAGGCACAGGATGGCTACTTAAACTGGGTTTTTGACTATGTGACAGATTCCGTCGTATCTTGGCTGCGAGCCATAAATCTCTAACTGCTGACAGTTCTTGGAAGCATTTTTCCCATAAAACTTCCCTATGTTATTCGTTTTCCACCTTTTCTTCCATTATAGTCCTGTTAGAACAAGCAAAAACTCTCTGGGGTGTTGGTTAGGCTGTATCTTTAGGACTTGTCTATGTCAGGTTAGTTGCCCCCAGGAATAACCTTTAGTGAGCCTGCATTTTTCACTTGCCTATTATTTACGCATTATCAACATTGGAGTTGCCACCGCACGGATGCTGCCTACAGAGTAGTCATCGCGTGCCGGCAGCCATCTTACTTTGTAGACCCAACGACAGGCGTAGTCATCGCCGGCAGCCATCTTACTTTGTAGACCCAACGACAGGCAAACTTTTGCACCCGCAAAGAAACATCCCGTAAAGTTACTTGCTTGCTGCCTGCAATTTTATCGGGCTATTGTCTCCTCCACGGGTGTTGCAAGCTAGCTAAAGCTCTCTAGCAACCAAAACCAACCAACCAGCCACGCTATGTAGTTCATGCTCTCCCCTTAGATTATGCGACATGCAACTTATGGTATCATACATTCGAAATCTGCCTCGGGAAAAGTGTAAGACGAAGCAGCCGACTAACTGGCATGTGTAGCACAGTCAATCCAGCCTACCTGGTGCAGCCGAATCAATTCTTCGTGCTCCGACCTTCCTAATCCGATGTTCGCATGAGACGGGAGCACAACTTCAAAGTCATCAATGGCCGAGGATTGGGAAAATTCGTTTTTGTTCGGGGAACTGTGGTCAAGCTTCAAACGCGTAAGGCAACGTTGCACGTGGTAAATGCTGTGGACTCTGTCTTTAACCGGCAAGCTTGTCACATAGATCTGGAGATGTCAAAGTTACAGTAAAGCAGGATGTTGTGCAAGCATCAAACATTTTGACAGAACTTTACACTTTGCGGGCGCAAAGTACATACTGAATAGCACGGTAACACCATTTGCACCCGGAACAAAGTAGCACAACACTTTCCGCATGCTTCAGGTACTTAGGATTTTTTCGGGAGGAAGTTCCACCTCAGAGGTTGGAGATATACCAAAGGTTTCTTTGACTACCGAGTTGAAAGGGACGGGTGACAAAGGGCAAAGGACACTACCTTTCAGCGATGATTGCAGAGGAATACTCTCTGTAGACTTTCACAAGCCAAAGGGTATTGAAGTATAAGGATTGGTGCAGTGTGGTAAAAGTTTTCGGTACACCTTTGAAGTGGCCTTTAAGGACTTGTTTCAGGGTAAAGGTATGGTTGAAGCATTCGAAATATGGACCGAACCCTGCCTAGTCTCTGCAACTCTACCTCTCGCAGAGTCACTAATTCTGCGTAGAATGACAAAATGACACCCATGAGCTACTCAGAGGCGAAAGTGCCGAACTGATGCATCGATGATTCTCAGATCTGGATCTAATGTCTTTTTAAACAGTGGGAGTTCAGAGTATGCCACTAATGCCCCAGGTACTTCATTTGCTTCCAAAGCGCCCTACGTGATTTATCCTTCATCCTTAAAAAAGACAGAAAGAGACGGTCAATGCCGTATACCTTGTTCCATTTTAGAAGTTTTACTTCGTTTTCGATTTCATCTTCTATGAGAATGGAGAGTGCCATCAAAAGCTAACTAGTATTTAGTCAGTCCATATCTTCCATTGATTAGGTTTAAAAGGGCGCTAATGCAATGCTCATGTGCGTCCGATAAACGGATGCCAGTCAGTGCAGATCGGTACGGAAAAATCACCGCTGTAGAATCCATGAGCATCTACACCAGATCTTCTACGAATATGGCCACTGCTCATGGATCTTTCCGGAAGGAATATTAAAAATTGCCAGCTGGAATGTCGATATCTTGTCTGGCTTTTCAATGATGTGGCCTATCTGATTATCCTGTGCTCATCATCTGTGCTCATACATCTGCTATGTGGACATAATATAGGCCTCCTGTATCACAATATATAAAAGTTTCTATACACCTTCTCTCCACCTACAGCAGGAAAGAAAGTTATTATATTCGAGATAACTTCTCCCCAAAGTAAATTTATTCTGCTCTTTAATCTGTTTAACATATACTATATTTTATTCCGACACACTTCTACGATTAATAATTTGCAATGAGTCACTGAATCAGGCTTTCATAATGATGTTTCGTGACACGCGTAGCGGTGCTGATGAGATCAGACGATTCGCCATACTAACCATGGTGTCATGTTGTATCAGATCTGATCAATAGCCCTTCCAATGTGGCTGAAAAACACTCAATTATCTGTTCTCTATCGATTAGTCTTTCAGGGTTTAATAGTCAAAAGCAAGTCTATGTACAGTGTGAAACCACAGGTCTATCGCTTGTGTGATATATTTGCAATCCCCCAGGAGCGACAGAACAAGATTTAGTTAATGAGACGTAGCTCAAGGACCCAATTCGCTCTGGAGACAGGACGCTGACGGGATCATCTACTTCTGTTCAATTATTGCATTGCTGTTGATCCCATGTGGGTACCATTTCCCGCGACGGGTACTGCCGAAATTCCAGAACAATTTTGCAGAATCCAATTACCCTACGCGTCTTAGATGATCTACCCACTCACACAGGTTCATTCTCTTCTACAGCTTTTTGTGCTGCGTCCCCCTGCACACGCATACCACATTCATAACCATTTACCACAGGTGACGAAATGTCCTGCTCAGACTAGGATAGGATGGTGCAAAAACATTAGGGTGCCCAAGGGTTTGTGAAAATAACCATGTATGCACCTGAACTATTTTATCTATCACCTAAAAGCAAAGCCTTGTTCTCACTGGATCCAATTAATCAGTGAAGTGTGACCGTTTTTACTTAACAATATCTTAAAAGTCAGTGTGAGAGAGCTAGAGTAATGGGGAATTACAGTGCTCATCAGGAGATGTTTAATCCGTAAAAGATATTTTTATTCTTGTGCTTTGTTTTGTTTTCTCCTCCTAGTCTGCTTGGTTCTTTCACTCGTTCTATCAAAAAGGGACAGATTACGATGATGTGGCAAGTTTGATCCCATCATGAGTTACCTGTCTGACATTGAAGCCATAATGATAAACTAGAAATAGGTAAATAAATAAGGTGGAACTGTATGGAGTTTGAATTTTCTGATAATAAGCGTCATGCGATCTCCTTTTTATCTAAGTGACATTCCGGGTGTTACCATCAAATCAGTATTATTCCAATATTCATTGGCCGTTGATTTGATCTCCTATGTATGAATTTGTAGATCGAGGAAAATTTCAGGGTTGGTGGTTCACTGTTTTTGAACCGATCGAAATACGTTTCATCAAAATATTACGTGTAATGTGCCATCCATTGAAAATATAATATACACTTCGTGGCAAAACCCAATGTAAACAACAAAAAATATCTGATCTAATATCTATCTAATTGAAAGTACAGACTAAAAGTTTGATTAGATATGACGTTTGTAATGTATGTGCACTTTTGCGATAAATTTGAGATGAATTAAGGAGTGTACTAACAATTCCCTGAATACTGAAACTAACCTCTCATTAGAAACTGCGACGGCTCGCCCATCTCTCAGCATAACCACAAATTGAGAGTCGAGAAATATGCGCGCCAGATATTCCATATAAAGAAGTACCTCTGGTCGTTTGTAACACAAAATTCTCGCCGGTGGTCCCATTCCTTCAGCGATCTGACGGATGTATTGAGCAGTGGCCCAGTCAAGCAGATCTGGAGGGATTCCCGACTCTGTGGACGAGTTCACATGTAACGAAGGCGTACGGTGTCGAATTTCTAGAATGGGCTTTATAACCATGCCTTCGGGACCACAGTGTATCCATGGGTGCACATCTAACAAAACGCGCATTAGTGTTGTACCTTTGGAGATAAAATTAAAATGTGATGATATGCTGGGAAATCAGCTGTTCAACTGAAGATGCCCAAATAATGCGACCACTTAGTGGCGTGATGCACTGGACGAAAAGATTCAAAAGTGCGGTAAAAAGAACCTGTCAAGAAAGACAATTATTAGTGGGAACTTCTTCATCAGTATGACAGTGATTAGCGAATATACGTAATACTTGGGTTCGTGTGTCCATCGCTTTCGGCTTTTTTACTGGTGATTATGCGAAGAAATGAACCGAGCTTAGCTATGTGTAGACAATTTTATTGTCTGAGTCATCAAATTTGCTCACAGGTAGCGTCCTTTAAGTGTATGTAAAGAGAGAAATTTTTATTAGCTTGCGTATGCAAAAGTAATCGAAGTGATGTTACAAAAATAATTAAAATCAAAGAATTTGCTGTTGAAAGTGTCACCGAGTAAAATAAAAACTGGTACTTTTGAGATGCTAACTGAATGATGCAGCGTAATTAGTCGTCATCTAAAATATCTGGCGTATATTAATGTTCATCAAATAGGTTGTGCATGTGTCACCTGGTAGATTTGCAACGTGTTCTCAGGTTTTGCAACAAACCCATATTACCTCTTTGCCATTGATTAACAGACATGGGTGAGTACGTGGGCGTATGGAAAGAAGTGTGTATGCTTCGACTTCATCAATACTTGAAGGCCGGGATGCACAGCACTTTTAGAGTCGGTCCTTATTCAGTCAGAATTCCACCGTAGCTGACTCAAAGTTACATTTTTTGATATAGGTATCAGGATTCTGATGGAATTCCATCTCTTTTTTTGGTGCTATTTCACGACTCTTCATGTCGTGTATCGGTCGCGCCTATTTTCAACCCTGGAGACAAAGTGATAAGTTGCTGTTTTGAATCTTTTGTGTTTTATCGTTGGCTGGTGACACTCCACCTGTTTACTGTGTAGTGAGTTTTCTTCAGTCACTTGTACTTGCGTCCTCTCTCAGGAATCTCTGCTAGAAATCGTCATGTTTGCACAGTTTGTTCAAGAACTGCGTTCACTACCAATATCGAAAACAAGTAGCTTTTAGTGACGACTCAAAGGCCAAACAAGCATCATGTTTCTGAATGAACACAAACCAAGAGTAGGCGTTGGCTTTTTAATGGCAAACCCACTGGCCTCCATTCCTTTTATTAGCAGTGGATGGAGACAATCAAAAGGATCTCCGTGTTCGGTCACAAAACTGTCGCTGATATGAGGTTGTTATGGATATTTAACCACTCTTTCCCTCCCCTTAATTAGCACGGGAAATTTTCGGAAGCCTTTTACCGATTTTAAATAGGAAACAAGTAAATACAAACTAGAATGATGAGTATTATCCAACCTCTGATGGTAAACTGCTTGCGGACATTCTTTCTGTTTTATCTTAACGTGGCAACAGTAGCAGCTTCTCAAATTCTGACGTTTGACCATTAAAGCTGCGCTGCGATATTTCCTTGATTCTATTTCGACTACTCCCGTTGTAGACATCATGGATAAGAATTCTGTCAGCTCCTAAGCTTTCTGAGCTTCTGATTTGTGCACCCACGGTTTTCATCCTTGAACTAGCATGAAGCTTTCGGAGGGGGACAAGAATTGAATGTGAACTGATCTAGTTGTATTCGGAACTGGGTTTGAGTTAAAGAAAGTTCGTCAAGCTGGATTATGATTCTCACCGCACAAATGGTTCCCAGAAGGTTAGGACTGGTGCATACAAAGTCACAACGAATGTTACAGTGAATATGTTACAGCACCAAACAGGACTTAATAAGCAGTCTGTTGGGTCTGTTTCACTATACATAGAATCAATCTAACTGTAAACTCTAGATTAATCAATCCCAAGTTAACACTTCCTGACGGTATCACTCGTTCGTAGTAGTGACCCAAAGGGGGGACACCATGAGTGCATTAGCGCACTGACCTAATTTATCCGTTTATTTTTGTGGTGATTTCATCATAGTAATCCTTATCGAAATTTCCTTGGAATATGGGCCACTACCTTGGAGAGACCATGACAGAGCTTTCCGTTAACCACAGTTCAGTGAAACACTCCAACCACAGGCCTCCAGTTGAAATACCCAAGACGTCTCCCTTCCTCCTAGTCTTTTCCAAGGGATTACTATACTTTATTTGATGAGGCGTTTTTCTGACCTCCTGAGAGATTGCCTACCCCCAAAGGGTCACTCTTGGGGGGTCGTGACCTCCACCCATGACTTTAAAAATGGATATCGATATTAGGTATTCAGTTATGGTCGGTGGTTTACAAACACGGCACTTTTCCAGTTGGAGTAAATGAGACGCACCAATTTTTCAGCCTTGGAATACATCACTGCACGCTTGTCCGAAGCCGTCTTATACCAAAAACTAGTGGACAGCGCGTGATAAAACCTCTTGCCTTTTAAATAGGCATTCAGGTCAAGCGAGAAGTTTGGTGGATACCCTTCTAGCCTAATTCACCCATTGTATGTTCCTGTGATTCCTCGTATCGTTTCTGGTTTCAGTATTGCAGGGCCTGCTTTATCGTAAAAATTTCCTGTCCTTTCGACATCTTTGTTAACCCGATTTTATATATATGCGTAATTTCCATCTTGCATTTGAGCATCACAAGTGTATTATATCTGTATTGACGCAAAGGCGACTCACTCATTCTTTTGCTAAAAAGGTCGTGATAGTTGACGTAAGAAGGTTGAGAGGGAGGTAAGAAAGAGGCAGATAAAAGCGAGATAACAAGATTCGAATTTCGAATTAATTAATTAATTAAGGCAAATAATAGGGCAAGTTAAGCAAATAAACCCACATTTTCCCTCTTAAAAAATGTTTTCTGCATAGTCAGTGCAACAATTTATTTCTGCAATAGCTATTCTGACAATATTCCAGTTTGCTGATATCCAACTAAGTATATTAGTTGCACACCATAACATGCATTTATTTATAGGATTCCAAAGACCGGAAAAAAGATAAACTGCGGAATAAGAGCTTTGAAGATACCTCCGATTAACTCCTACAGGCCACGGTGGTAGCATCAAAGGTGAAAGATTAGGGTGGCATGAAATAGTGAAACAAACAGAGATTCGTTGTTCAGATCCAAAGTTCACAGCAATGCACACTGACCACCACGGCGTGTTTTTGGAATACCTGCTGAACTGCAGTTGTCTGCTAAGTCAACTCGACGACGGCTAAACTTACAGGGCTGAGCTCATGCAGCAGAATGAACTGAGATGTGGCCTGTCTGTGCCTGTACTCGAATAGCGCTTCCCTACCCCAGTCCTTTGAGCTGTTGTCTCTGTCACTTCGGGAAATTCGCATCAAGACAGCGGATGACAGGCTCATTTGGTTTGCAGGTAAAGTGGCGTAGAGCTTCTGCTCAGGCACACTGACTCTTTTAGGGTAGAGGTGTGTACACAGTACCTAGGATGGCTATTAACTGCTAGGACAGGATTTCAATCCTCGGTATATTTCAGTAGTGATATATCCATATTTGAACGGTAGTTTTGAAAACATTGTTTCATTTTTTTGTCATAAGCACGAGCGCCCTAACCAGTGAAACACGGAAGCTGTTTGAAATAATCTGTCCGGATGCTTACGTCCTCTTTGGATTGCTGGGAAAAATTACTCATGATCTCTCTCATGATCTGAGAGAATGTTGTTTTGTCCTTGTCCTCAGGCAACTAGACTGGGATCACAAAGCCGCATAAACTGTCTACCTCAGTTGAAGATTTGCGACACTGCTTGTCTTGTAATGCTCTCTGGCCGTTTCAGTAATTATTATTCTTATTATACTGTACCTCACATTTGAACGAGCATAATTTATAAGACTAACCAACGCATGAAATTGTCAGGAGGGAGCCATTTGCACTACCATGAGCCTAACCTTACCTACATCATGGGCGAAATGTGTATTCGGTGGATTGCTGTCTGATCGCCGTTTGTCAAATCGATTAGTACTACTGTCCGAAAGCTGAAATGCACTTCTGTCCATTAAATCGAATTGTATGATGAGGCTAAATGAATTTCACATGGCCCCACACCTAATTCGTTTAACTGCCATCCTATCGGGCTTATTTCGTATCATTTATACGTATAACAAGAAGACTCTGTAGTTGTTGGCGACAGAATATCCTAACCGTACACGTTAAATATGACTACAATTTCCGTACAAAGTTACCCATCTTCAAGGGATATAAACAAAGTAAGCAAAACGTGGTCAAACGCATCAGTTAATCTGTTTTCATACGGTGCTGTTTTGGATTATTCCGGATCTGGTCCATGAATTCTTAGAGACGACTGGACGAGTTATCCGTATTTCGAACGAAGCGTGGTGAATAAAAAATGTGGTAGGACTTCTGTCTCCTGAAATGTTGAAAAGATTCTTTACGAGACGTTTATGCCCCTACTAGTTTTAACTATTATACTGAGTTTGACTTAGAACGACGCTTGGTCCACAGCTATTTGCCTTCCATCTGCTGNCTTACGTCCTCTTTGGATTGCTGGGAAAAATTACTCATGTTTCACAAGAGTGATCTAAGAGAATGTTGTTTTGTCCTTGTCCTCAGGCAACTAGACTGGGATCACAAAGCCGCATAAACTGTCTACCTCAGTTGAAGATTTGCGACACTGCTTGTCTTGTAATGCTCTCTGGCCGTTTCAGTAATTATTATTCTTATTATACTGTACCTCACATTTGAACGAGCATAATTTATAAGACTAACCAACGCATGAAATTGTCAGGAGGGAGCCATTTGCACTACCATGAGCCTAACCTTACCTACATCATGGGCGAAATGTGTATTCGGTGGATTGCTGTCTGATCGCCGTTTGTCAAATCGATTAGTACTACTGTCCGAAAGCTGAAATGCACTTCTGTCCACTATATTGAGTTGTGTGGTGAGGCTAAATGAATTTCACATGGACCCACTCTTAATTCGTTTAACTGCATTCCTATCGGGCTTATTTCGTATCATTTATACGTATAACAAGAAGACTCTGTAGTTGTTGGCGACAGAATATCCTAACCGTACACGTTAAATATGACTACAATTTCCGTACAAAGTTACCCATCTTCAAGGGATATAAACAAAGTAAGCAAAACGTGGTCAAACGCATCAGTTAATCTGTTTTCATACGGTGCTGTTTTGGATTATTCCGGATCTGGTCCATGAATTCTTAGAGACGACTGGACGAGTTATCCGTATTTCGAACGAAGCGTGGTGAATAAAAAATGTGGTAGGACTTCTGTCTCCTGAAACGTTGAAAAGATTCTTTACGAGAAGCTTATGCCCCTACTAGTTTTAACTAGTATACTGAGTTTGACTTAGAACGACGCTTAGTCCACAGCTATTTGCCTTCCATCTGCTG
>NW_008752521.1:27165-27717 GCF_000715545.1 Opisthorchis viverrini | reverse complement strand
GTGCGAGCAACCGGTTAGACCAGAAGTTAAGGCATCTGGCCATATCCAATATCAGATCGAATCATTCAACTGTGACACTTTTTGTTGCATGACTGCTGTGCAATTCGCAGGTGAAGCGTGGGCTGAGAGACTGCCGGGGTACCCAAACCTAACCAACAATAATCGCTAAATCTGAAGTCTTGGGTAGGCACAAATGGTGGATCTTGCGGTCTGGCTGTTATGAGCTGATTCTGTAGTAAACATTTAGCTGTCAACTGGTTGCAAATAACTTAGGGCGGCCCTCCCAATCTACTCATACTCATTTTCCTGGCTCCACTACTGAAAACCTCAACTAATTCATAAATAATTCGACATCATTTTTCCTGTCAAAACACGTCACCTTTGTTACTTTATCATAATACAGGACCGACAATGTGTGATTTGATATGAAAGCTGATTTTCAAAACGTCACCCCTCATTCTCCTTACAAAATAATGCTTGTAGTGGGTTAGTAGTAGTCAAAGGAGAAAAGCCGTTCTGTAGCAACGGTATTTTTCTCAGATTATTTCTCGG
>NW_008752521.1:11175-18057 GCF_000715545.1 Opisthorchis viverrini | reverse complement strand
TCTTACGCCTGCCTAACAATTTATATTCAGCTCGTGGCACGCAAAAACTGCTGTTCATGAGATCGGAGCAGTATTTTCCTGGTCGATCGGTTATCGGCGTCAAAACCAGGTTATGGGTGCTTAACTGGAAAGCACAACAGGACGAATCATCATCGGGTGGACCTGACCAAATTATCGGTCTACTCATCGGCCTACTCGTCAGAAGCCGATTACTACAGAGTCTGGTTTAAACAAACCATGGATTGCGTCGTGTCACTCTTGGAATCCCATGCTGACCGTTCGCTTGCTAGTGTTGACCTTCTGGCATTTGCCCGAGGGTTGCAGTCTGGCATCATGACACCGGAACAAGTCCTGTCGCTTCTGAACCTCCACGCCTCCAGGACAGTCCTACAAACCTAGAAAACTGTATCCCGACGCCGACGACAGTTAGTCCATCGGACCCCGGTCAACCGAAAGCAGATCCGCTGACCCAACTACGCCGCCATCCAGACCCTATACCAACAAAGATGGAAAGATGCAGTGTCTGCTGTGCTCGATGGTTCATGGAAGGATTTATACAAAGGTAATTGCGGCCTACCTATGGACGCCGAGCAGTATTGGAAACAAGTGCTCTCAGCTCCAAAACACGCGGATAGCCGACCAAGTCGCATAGTAGTACCATCCGACTGAAGCTTGATCGAGCCAATTACAGGAGAAGAAGTCGGCCGTACGATCCGTTTAATGGGGCATTCGTCCCCAGGCCTGGACAAGCTCACACCCAGGATGCTCCGCCGGTTCAATGCTAACGTGCTCGCTGAGTACTTCAACCTACTGTTATTATCCAGGGGTTGTTCCCCACATCCGTGTCTAGCTCGTATTACTCTAGTTCCGAAGGTCCCACATCCGACTTCACCAGACCAACTGAGACCGATCTCCGTGTCATCCATTCTTGTTCGTTGCTCCCATAAGGTGCTTGCTGATCGCTGGAATCGTAGATTGCAAATGTCCTCACTTCAGTTTGCACTTCTGCATCGAGACGGCTATCTGAAAACCACATCGCTCTTGCATAACCTGTATTTCCAGAACGAGTGTTTCCTCGGATATTTATCCGCGATATGCATGAAAGAGATTAAGGGAAGTCTGGGTTCCGTAGGAGCAACTCAGCTTCTGGGATGTAGACCACTTGATCCCCCGACGTTCCTGGTTTGGAGCGCCAAAAGACAATGCTGTTAAACGATATCAGTGGTCTTCTTGTTGTCTGTTTCTAGTCAGAGTACCTGAATGACTGTGTGTACGTCTAGGCATATTGCGGTGAATATAGAAGTGTACCATGAAGTTCGTTTCTTATCCCAGTTTATCTTCACCATAAGTAAGCTTTCAAGTAAATCCTGTTAGGATGGGAGTGGAGAATCAGCATTAAACACCGGTGTTATGCCGTCGATGATGACGGAGTGCCTTGAATTCATAGTCGTTAACAAATCCTGTCTCTTCTTAAGACAGCACTGGTTTTGTGACTGGATTAATCACAGTAACACGCCTCCAGGACAGTCCAATCTCTTTCGAAAAATCGTCCTCCTGCCTTGGAACAATGATCCTGATGGGGAGTTTACATTATGGGGTGTCCAGTGTCGCTGGAAAGTAAGAATACCAATGAGTGGAGCCGTTTTAATGAACCGACTCCCCGAATTTAGTTGTCGTGATACTTAAGGAATTTAGCGAATTACCGTGCCACAAAAAATCGATACGCTATCGTCCCTACTCACTGCTTATACAACCATATTCCTAACGGGCCCATGATTGACCACAGGTTCTTGTTCGAGAGGCGAATAGCATTCTCGACTCTTCGGTATTAAGTCACCCAGCGAAAAAGATCATATTAAACCACATTGTTTTAAGACGGCTTAATTCGACGCTTAGAAATTCTATGCGGGATTTGAAAAGCAACCGCTGACATCATGTTATCAAGAAAGCAGTAGTCACAGTGCCAAATAAGCCGAAGAAGTTATTTTCCCACTCCAAGGGATATAAAGAAGGTCGTCCAGCCGCAACACGTTTCCGGTGCCTAACTTCCATGTCACTCGGGGGAAGCATGAGAGTTGGGATACTGCCAGGTTACCAGGGGAAGTCAAGAGGCAGAGGTTGGGTTCGAACCACGGACCTTCCGGTCAGTAAGTCCGCGCTCTAACCACTGAGGCACCTCGCCCTCTATGTCATTACCAAAATCTGAGCATCTAAGGTGGAAGACGGTCCAGACCCATGCATTACCGCTCACTGGTATATACGCCATCAACCGGTTCAATGAACGTCAGCGACTAACTTCGAAAGTAAAGTGGCATCCGTGAATGGAATGAACCGTCAGCACTCCTTGACAGTGTCGCCTTAGATTCAAATGAGAATTGACAAACGCCCAATTCCGAAGAAAAAATTACAATGCCCACTGTGTGTTCTTTTTAAAATCAGTCCAGCTTTACGAATCCTGTTAGCTTTATATCCTCGGAGTACTCGACAGCAATTAAGATTGTATCAAGGTTAGGAAAGTATGTTCATCTAGTTAATACAAACCAAGAAGAAACACAACAAATGGCACATGACTTTGTGTTAAAAAACTGGTTATTGTACCACCAGACAACCATACTTCTTGCTAAAATGCTACACACTGCGTTATTTGCAGAGTAGCTCCGTTTCTGCAAATAGGATGCTGTGCATCGCCTGTCACCCGTCAGCCTGAGTTACCATCAAAATTCGAGAATGTACTTGACCCAATTTCTCTTCGACACCAACCGGCATTCGTTGATCGAAGCGCCCGAAGAAATCACCACTCACCACACATTATCGGGATAATACCTTACAAAGAATAGGTCTGCCGATACCAAAACCAAAAGTCAAAAAATAAAATGAGAAAATCCAATGAAAGAAGAACATAAGAGTCGAATTGACTCAACCCAACATCACGCAATCAGATTCGGTCTTAAAAGCAGCAAAGGGGTTTACCTGCTCGATACCAAAACCAAAAGTCAAAAAATAAAATGAGAAAATCCAATGAAAGAAGAACATAAGAGTCGAATTGACTCAACCCAACATCACGCAATCAGATTCGGTCTTAAAAGCAGCAAAGGTGTTTTACCTGCTCGACTATGACTACCCTATGTTTGCTGGTTCATCCCATGAGTAGTTTCTGCCTTTGGTCTCCCTCCTTATCATTTCGCTGTTAGTTACCATGTGAGCGTGTCTATTCCACTTGTTCTCAAGGCCAAACCTGTCGTCTTGAGCGCAGGTACGCCTTCCTCTTCTGTTTTGTTGAAGCTTCATGCCATGTACGGATTGAACGTGCAGAAAAATTATGGTTCCTTTGGAACAGGGTCCCGAAGTGTGCATTTGTTGACTGAACTGTTGGTAGTGGAGTAAAACCAGTAGGGCCGATTCCGCAGCAAACATTGCAACTGTTGATAACCGCCCATGCAATCGTAAATTGAGTTTGACCCATCATTATCGTCCACGCCTATGACCTGTGTGCACACCAAAGCGAAAGTATTTCTATATTTCGTCCCTCAATGGACCACCACCCCTCTGGTGCGATCGAATCTCTTCAGTTTGTGTGAGGTTATTCTAGAAAAGGGGACCGACTTCATGTTAGCAGACAACAGCACTCTGGTGATTTATTTCCTCCAGACTGATTTTTACTACAGTTTTATACTACCCATTATTCCGTTATTTTGTTGTAAGTTTCCCTCTTTTTGCCGTGTGCATTCCTCCACACTGGAGTTTCTGTTCATCTTTGTCCTGGCACGCTCCAACAAAGTTTTATCCATCCGTGAAGACCTCACCAATTCGCAACTGTTCTGTGGCATGTAACAGTATTGTTCAGAGTAGTTTACTGGACGGTGCTGATTCCTTGTTTTGGATCTTTTCCAGATAAGCCCCGCCACTAATGCAAAAAGTGCTTGTGTGAAAAGTTGAGCCTCACCAATTTGCCAGCTCCAAATTAAGGTACACACACAACCTTGACCTATTTTTGATGTAAACAATTCCTTATCCGCAACCAGGCTCATTTTGTGCAAGAAAATTCTCCGTTCGGACGTCAAATCTTAAATGAACTTTCTGACGTTTTCAACTCTCGTTCATGACAAGGAGACCGCATTCAAATAGTTTTTCTTTCCAAATTCTGGCCCACTTATTCATCATTCACATCTCCTTCTTCAAACCAACAAGTTGAAGCTTGAAAACTTATTGCTCCTTAGTGTATGCAGCATGATTTCACTAGATCTGAGTGGCTAAATTTTGCTCTACTGGAGATTAGTTTAAAGTTCGTGCAGGCAGTTGGGCCGATATCTTGCTGTGCAATGTGGCAGCTATTTTCTTGCCACACACCTGCCATTCCAAATTAAACTGAGATCTGTGCATTCAGATTAGGCTTAGTAGTACCCTCCTATTTAAATTCGTATCCACGGTGGTCATAAAAGGGTGTTGATGCGAAAGTTGGTAGATCGGCGCCTGGAAATTTAGGATAGATAACTAACCAGTTGACGGATGTTCTTTAGAATCGACCGATCGGCTTCAGCGGCACGACTTGTGGACTTCCATTTTGGTTCGTCATACTCAGCGAGCCAAACGGCATGACTCTCGAAAAGTCAGGTGGATGTAGTCTACTTAACTCAACAGAGCTTTGGCGAAATTTCCTCAAACAAGGACGGGGCGCTTGCACATGACATGCCAAGCTCAGTGAACTGTCTAAAATGTAGGATCTGACATATTACGATGATGTGACAGGTTAGACAACGGACACCTGAGACTGCAGTCGGAGGTGGATAGGCAGCAAAATATCGAGAATAGTAACTAGAGGACAACCCAAACTTAAGCGGTGTTCAATAACCCAGGGAACGAGCGGTAGGTGAGCAACGCGGCGTTATTTTGAACAGGCGTAAATCATGCTACTCATGAGTAGTCAAACAAAATTGCTATTGGCTGCTGTCGATACGGTGGTGGAATCAGTAATGATACCTACTGAAATTCTGGAAAAGCGGTAAGTCATAAACGGGATACCTGAAAGAAGAAAAGTATACGAATTACTGCTTCTGGGATTGACAATCTTTCTGGGTTCAATGGAGAATATTGTGAACAACCCAGAGAAGCACCAATTGAGTTACCGATCTCTGGATTAATTGTGGAAGACCGAAGCTGATTGGGTCACCAGATTTCTAACCAAAAATGTGCGTGCAATGAGTGGTCAATATGAGGAAGAATGGACTGTAAACAGTGAAGAAAATGCCGAGAGAACGTTTCTCGACATCCATCTCACGACATGTTTGTTACAAAGAGAGCAGACGGGCATCTGCGGACCGAAGTACAAGGGAAACAAATGCACACGAATTAGATTCTGGATTGCGCCGGACTGGATTCTGGAACTTGCGCTCGAACCCTACTTGGACGCATCGAGACACACTGCAACCTAACAGGATCGAAGATGAAGAAATAATGACGGCTCTGTCGGCTACCTCACAAAACGGATATCCGAGGAAATTCATATCTAGATCCCTAAGCACTCAAACCCGAGCCACTCTATCAACACAACCAGAACAGAGAAGGACTACACTTCCGTGTATCAAAAACGTCGCTGAAATGGATGCAGTATGGAAGGATCGTCGCTTTCAAGACCTTAAGCATGTTAAGAAGAATATCATCGTCATCATTATCAACGACAGCATGACGACATCAGTGTTCAACACCGATGCTTCGCTGCCGTACACCATGATTTATTTGGGAACGATGTCGTCTGCATATTCCGGATTGACAGAGTTTTCGTCAGAGTCCATCTGAACATCGGGGTTTTGGAGACCTTCCAGCGCTCGCCTCAGCATCTCATGGATCACGAAACGTAGTAGTAGGAATGGAGAGAAGGTGGGCACCCTTGACGGACACTGCCTTGTGTACAGAAGATTTTGGAGAGGTCACCGTATACTCTCACACGTCCGGAAATCTGAGAACGTAAAGAGCTTATTAAGCTCATCATTATCACCATCGACAGCATGACATCAGTGTTCACTGCAGTACAACCATGATTTATTTGGAAGTCTTACTGTGAAGAAAAGAATAAAGGTGGACGGGGAAGGGACTTGGTGATAGCTTACTACAATCTTACCGAGGCGCCTACACTTCCCGACACTCATTCAGGCAATCTGGATAGGAAATGACAACTAGGTTGCCACCGGCATCGGTTGGCAGCCATATCTTGCAGCATGTCAAACCAGGCGCATTAAAGATCCCGCGCTCCCCATCCTGGAAGGGTAGTAGCACCGACAGCATCATTTGATGAGTACGCGTGTCAAGAGGAACAGACCGGTCAGCCGAGTCAGATACGCCTTAGAAATCCAGGAACACTAGAATTGTGGGTCGCTGATACGTATGGTGTTTTCCTACCACCTGACGCAGTGTGAAGATTTGTTCAATACAACGCATACCAGACCGGAATCCCGCTTGCTGCTCTCGAGTCAGTACCTCACGAGCCATCGTAAGGTGACGAAGCACAATTGACGCCAACAGTCTCGTTGCGACCGGGATCAAGCTGATCCCCCCTGTGGTTGCCACACTCACTACGAGCCTCTTTTTTGAAGATGGGCACTATCACCGACTCTACCCAGTTGTCTGGGACAGACTCATTTTACCAAATGCAAGCAAACAGATCAGACAAGTGCTGACTGAGGACTTCACCTCTATCCTTGAACAATGCGGGAGGTCATCCGGAATCAGACAAGTGCTGACTGAGGACTTCACCTCTATCCTTGAACAATGCGGGTGGGAGGTCATCCGGAATAGAGGCTCGGTGGTGCTTGGGAGAAAATATGCGGTGATAAACCTCCGAAGCCTCTGATCCGTGCCATCTGTAACTGATCGATTTGAGTTTGTGGC
>NW_008752521.1:0-6318 GCF_000715545.1 Opisthorchis viverrini | reverse complement strand
AGTCCAAACTTTCGAGCCCCATTTAGACATCCCGGGGTCTCAGCGATGCTTGGACATTATTCCACCAGACATTTCCTCCAGAGGTTTGATTGCTTCAATGGACAATGAAATTTGGTGAGCTGCAAAAATATGAACATAGTTTAGGATGGTTTTGGTTTGAGCACATACGCAACAAGATGCAACATTTTGGCGCAAAACGTTTCACTCCACTCATAAAGGTCCTGCAGCTAAAAGCATTGTGCGGCTAATGATCTCCCAGGCTCATTTATTGTGTGCAATGTGAAGAAAGAGGTTTCCATTCGTAATTGATAGTTGCACGAACAAGAATACAACTTGACCAGACGTGGTTGAAGTTCGTAAGCCTGGCGCGCGACGCAGGTGGTATCCGTGTAAACAAAAATGGATGGGAAATTAAGGTGCACATGTTACCGGTCAAGGCAATGGGACAAGTGAGGATGTGTGATTCGTTTGTGTGTGACGCGTGATCTAGTGACTGGCCGCTACAAATGTAGGAAGTGGCCGCGTGGCTTCTGTCTGCATGGACAAGCAATTTTTCCTCCGACAGAAATGAAGCCTTAACCAACAAGGGGTTTGAGTCACGCAGTGCTCTCATTAGCTGACTTGGGAGGCTCAGACCGAGAACTAAGCTGAGAAAAATACCGTTACTACAATTGGCGAACGGAAACCTACGATGTCAGTCGGATTTGATCAACTTCGAGAACTATTACAGCAGCAAAAAAAGCAGCTTGAAGAAGCGCAACTGAAGCTCGTTGAATCACTGACTCAGAAACTGCATATCCAAACAGCAGTAGTCGGTACTGCTGAGTATTCTGTTTCCTCAACTGATGCAGCCGCGGCCTCNCATAACAGTGGCAGTAGCGTACCGTAACATGGGTGGGGAATCTCCATCAAAGCTTGATGTTTGCTACCCACGGCGATATTGGAGTAGGGTATTGCCGGGAATTTTTCATCTTGCTAGAACCTCTTCCGGTGACACACGGGTGCAGTCGGTCAAATGCAGTTAACTGTTTTGAAGGCCGAGTGGTCATGTACATGGCAGTTCAACCATGGTGAATTAGCAATAACTTGAGAAAGTTCTAGTGAACTACTATGGATTGGATGACCTACAAGCCTATTCGTGACAACGTGGGTCATCCTAATAAACGAATCACCGTTAACTTAGCTGGCGACCGAAGCAGATCGTGCATCGCACGACGGGAACTGCCCAATCTTAGCTTCCCGGTACCATCACTATTTCCCTAGAGTACAAATAAGGGGTTTAGGCAGCTGTTGACGAAACACCCAAAGTATTCCGTTTGACTGGGCATTAGGTCTCTGCTGTGGTATTTAATACCAGCAGCGGATTGCAACGAAGGAAGTGCTGAGTCGTTATTTATCGGTGTGTCAGTGTGCAGACCTACACACCGCTAAACAACATCGCATCGTTTGTGTCCTGTGCACTGACGAATCAAATCGACATGTAACGGAAACTTGGTAGTCGAACTGACCAGGTGAGTATGCTTGGACTTTATTCCTTCAGACTTTCCCTCCAGAGGTGTGATTGTTTCGGTAGACAAGGAAATTTGGTGAGCTGCAAAAATATGAACGTAGATTAGGATGGTTTTTGGTTTGAGCACACACGTAACAAAATGCATCACTTCGGCACAAAAGGGTTTATTCCGCTCCCAAAGGTCTTGCAGCTAAGAACATTGTGTGGCTAATGGTCCCCCAGGCTCATTTATTGTGTGCAATGTGAGGAAAGAGGTTTCCATTCGTGATTGATAATTGCACAAACATGAATACAACTTGACCAGACGTGGTTGAAGTTCGTAAGCCTGGCGCGCGACGCAGGTGGTATCCGTGTAAACAAAAATGGATGGGAAATTATGGTGTACAGGCTTCCGGTCAAAGCTGCGAATGGGACAGGAAAGGCTACGTGATTTGTGTTTGTGACGCGTGATCTAGTGACTGACCGCTACAAATGTAGGAACTAGCCGCGTGGCTTCTGTCTGTGTGGACAAGCAATTTTTCCTCTGACAGAAATGAAGCCTTGACCAACAAGGGGTTTGAGTCACGCGGTCCTCTCACGTTCGAATATAAGTTTCAGGCTGGTGGAACCTGTTGCATGACCTAATAAAGTACATGACAAAGATCCTTGCATTACTTAGTGAGAGGAACCAACCAAATTCAGCCGAATATCGGTCGAAAATTTCGCGTGCTAATGATTATTTTTCCTAATGAATCATAAGCCATTCTTCAAAGCTGACGGACGGTAATTTGAAGGAGGCAAGAATTCTCTGACAAGATACACAAAATTTGTCATGTTTTTTATGAAACGCCAAGTTTATTGCTCAAGTGTGCTACAGTCCGACTTCTAGCCAACCTTGAAACTGCGATTGACAGGAATGCCTGATCTATGCGATCACGAACGCCCGCACATATCGGATGGTTGTCTTCGTCCCAGTGATACGAATTCACCTAGCCCCCACCCTCGCGTGTTGCAGCTCATCGGAAACTATCGACCGGTCAATCAGTTGATAAGCCCGCTTTCCTCGAGCGTGACAGTGTCTCCATTCGTTATTAGGTCGGCGCATGCTGGCTGATTTTCCTCAGATGGTCTGTCTGTTTCACATCCATGGCAGGAGCATTGCCAGCATCAACTGTCGTATCAGTGAGGCAGCGAATTAGTACCTTAGAAGAGAGCAGCATCAACAGCTTTTCAGGCAGTGTTGGTTACTTCATACGCATCTGCGCATATGCGTGCACCTTTATGGGGAGACAAAGTGTGGATCGGATGACCCAGTGAGCGTTCGAGGTGCGAAGTTTTGACGATACTCGGTTGTACAGTCCTAGAGAATGAAACACTATGAATGGAATCGACTCAGATTGACTCTGGGCTAATAATAATTCACGTTCACATCACTCTAGCCTGAACAGTTCTTCTCCCGACCTGGCGCAACCATTCTGGTGCATCCACACCACCGCACTGCACTCCTACGATTAACAATTGGACGTCTGACAACCAGCTCTCAAGCGTTCGTGGTGCTACTCTTCGGAGAAGTCCCAACAGGCGGGACAATCAATTGACAACCAGGGCGGTTACTGGATCGCCGCTCGAGAAGTCGGGCCAGCCACCCACATCGCTCAAGTGTGAACACGTTCTCCAGTTCCAACGTGAAAATTCGGGTGTGTCCAGTGTGCACTGGTGGAGTAGTGGTAACACACTCGCCTCGCTCGCATGATGTCCAGAGCTGAAACCACGATACGGCCAAGGATATACACGGATGGTGAGGTCTGACAAGAGCGGAACTCGAGTCCAGTGCTCTCCTCCCCCTTGGTGTGGATTAACCAGGGACAGCGGGACGACTATTTAAATGAACATTGCTGCGGAAGTGAATCCCACAAATACCGCAAGCAACCCCAACCAGCTATGCTTAACAGACGGTTATACGTGCTTACAATATTCGCAATCGACTGCAGCTAGTTCGATCAAGGAGCATCTCCGCACTATGGTTCGACCGAGTTAGCTGAAACCACGATACGGCCAAGGATATACACGGATGGTGAGGTCTGACAAGAGCGGAACTCGAGTCCAGTGCTCTCCTCCCCCTTGGTGTGGATTAACCAGGGACAGCGGGACGACTATTTAAATGAACATTGCTGCGGAAGTGAATCCCACAAATACCGCAAGCAACCCCAACCAGCTATGCTTAACAGACGGTTATACGTGCTTACAATATTCGCAGTCGACTGCAGCTAGTTCGATCAAGGAGCATCTCCGCACTATGGTTCGACCGAGTTGCTTAGGCACTTGGTAAAAGTGAACCCGAGTGAGCGAGGCCACGAATACACCTCAAAATCAATGGATACGTTTCGCTCTGGACCCCCTTTAGACTGAAATTGCTAACCCACTCTTTTCACTGTAATAGAAAGCGCCCTAGAGACATATGCTGCCATTAATGGATAAAGGGTTTGTATAATCGGCAGTTACACATGACTGGCTATCATTTGGTGTGTGAGTTCCGCATTTGTAACGGTCCATCTGCCGATCAATAAAGGACATCTCGCATTAGGTAATATCTTGAAATTCCAGGTGTGTTCGTCATTGGCATTCTACTTAGATTCAGAAACAACGCGTGGAACTGTACAAGAAACAATAAATGCAGATCTACGAGACTAAAAAATCCTCTCGACAGAAGAGAATTTCGTCCTGACTCTTGAAACTGCGGTTTACTGGGTTTGCTTTACTAACGCATCGCTGTAATGTTGCGAATGTGACCACAAATTTTGGAGGCGGACTCCCGAATTCGGACTTGTCACACCTCGAGGCGATGTTCTCTGTCTCGGGCTAGCCGAGTCATATAAGCCTTGACAGGTCAGTAGTTGAACCGGAATGCGACAACTGTGTGTGTTTGCGTTTCTACGGGTCAGAAATGAGATGAGGGTTAATCTCGGGTTTGCTAACAGTGACTTGCCTGCTTGCTACGTGATTTCAAGTCTACTCGCTCTCCTCCCGAGTTGAAAGCCTCTTGATTCGATATCTACCACGTGCTACAGCCAGCAATGAGCAACGACTATGTGGCGACGAGGAATCGTCACAATTCTCAACTAGGCAAGGCACTACTTAGTTGAAGGATTACGAGAAATAGAAATAGAATAGAAAGATTAAGGTTCTGATCCTGGAAAACAAGATATCTGCATATGAATAAACCTTTGATCAGTACGAGGCACAGGTCAAGGAATATGAAAATCACGATGTACTGACTAGCCAGCGCAGTCAAATCAAACACCTGGAAGACCAGCTTTCGACAGGACAAACGATGTTTGCGATACGTGAGCTTAGATGTAGGAAGAACTGCTCCGTCCTCGCTCGTGCCAAAAGCATCACTGTTTTCAGTCTACTTCTGCAGGAGAAAGTAGTGAATTTATGTTGTGAGTGAAGTATGGGTGTCTGACCCTCAATAGTTGGGAGGTTGGTTGAATAGTATATAGTGAAGCACGAAGTCACACGCAGCGAGTCAGACAATGACCACCGAAGCTTAGCAAGTGACCAAACCATTGGACCACACCAAAATTTGCAAGTTCAGATTACCAGAACCACTATTCTTTCAATTGATTTTCCATTAGGGATGGATACACTGGAAAAGTGTGAAACAGACGCCACACTCATAACACAGTTGCGCTATTAACATACATAAAAAAACGGACCTGCACTGGTTGACGAACTGTCTTGCAGGCCGTCCCGTACATCGTGGTTTGCTGGGGCTACCCCAGGTGAACAGTGCGTCACCTTATTTACTCTGTTTTCTGTATGCCATACGCATTTAGGCCTCCCAGAATACTAAATGGACTTAATCGATTGTCCCATTACTTTACCGGAAGTTCCAGGTAAGACAAACATTCAAGGTCATACCCCATCCCCATATCACTGTGGGTGACAGGTTGCTAGGGTTATGACAGCCAGTTGCACAGCTGCCCATTCTAAGCAAGCTATCACCTCAAAAATTCGTATGTGGTTCGTACACCTCAATGCAGATGCCGTCTCCGACTGCTGGATGTCTTGTCATCACTTCCCATGTAGGTCCTTTCTATAGTATAGTGAGAGTGCGTGCAACTCAGTTTAACAATCGAGTGTGTCGGCACCGTAAGCATATTTCAGCTAACCTGTCGAAACCCCATATCTCTGGTGTATTGTTCACAGAGCGTTTAAAGGGATCAGCTGATGAATACATTGGTGTATGGACTGGTCGCGTAGCTCCTAGCTGCATGGACCAACTGCTCTTCCTTTAAGAGAAATAAAGTCCTGGGACGTAAAAGATACTAGCTGAACTGTTTCTTTGGTTCAGAAATCGTATCAATAACCTGTCCTGTAACAAAGTGAAATCAGATAAATGATTGACAGGCAATGATTGCTCTTCATCTTACAATGCTGTGAACTGACCAGTTGTAATGGTTCAGTGGAAACCTGTGTTTGAGCGATGCCTTTAAGGGTGGTCACAAAATTCGGACTTCAATCATCCCAACGTTCGCCACCTCAGTACCACTGAGCCTCACTTAGCACTGTACCCACTTTCCAACGAATCCGCTCGTTTATCTCGAATCACTGTTTCAGGTCGCTCCACAATCTAGATGCATTTAACAAAACCAACTGTTGCGGGTGGTCGCTTCTCTACGGTGAACAAAAAACCTTGGAGTTATTATAGTCCTGCAAGAACTGATCTCACTTCTCCTTGATATCAAGATTGCTCTGTCAGCAGCTCAGGTTCAACAGTCACTGACTTCCACGCCAGGTGGTTCGGCATCTTCGTTGGTTGAAAT
>NW_008752520.1:27168-27883 GCF_000715545.1 Opisthorchis viverrini | reverse complement strand
TCCGCCGAACTCGGGTGCTGCTGCTGGTTTCCTAAATGCTTCCAGCTGAATGGCAATTCCAGATCGACGACTGCCGTAATTATCCTGCACGTATGCTTAAGAGCTCCAAAGAATACAGACTCTCTGTTTTCAATATGATTGACCTACTTCACTCACTCACTTTCAGATGGAATGAGGACTCAAGAATTCCGGTGAAACGAAGACCGGAATTCTGAAACTTATACGCGAATGCCCTTAACCGACTGAGACCACCCGATTGGACGGTGAGACATTGAACCAGTCAAGCAAAACATACGGATGATGAGTGTCTAACCACAGCTGATCCAGAAGCCTGGATTCAATTCAATTCAGGAGTTCGCAATGCTCCATGTTTGTTGTGTTCCTTATCAGCGAGTCTTTTTCCAAAACTTGAGCCCTGTGGCGAAGTCAGTTCCTCGTAAATCCACCCTAAAGAACCACACCAATCAAACATACACTTCAAGAACAGCGTTCATTGATGGGATCACCAATATCACCGATTTTGGTCAATATGTACTTGGGACACTTTGAGCAGAAAGCCTTAAACGGATTCAAGTTTTCATGGAGAGATTTCTGGTGTTACGCAAATGTAACGAGATCGGCTCAGCATGGTGCTAGAGTCCCTTTGGGTAAACTACCTTACCTTGACTGAATCACAATCAAGAGGGGTGGATATTAAAAACCAATGTTCACCGGA
>NW_008752520.1:26925-27098 GCF_000715545.1 Opisthorchis viverrini | reverse complement strand
TCGGATACTGCCAGGTTTCCCAACCCTGGACAGTGGCAGTCGAGAGGCGGAGGTCGGGTTCGAACCACGGATCTTCCCGTCAGTAAATGCGCGCTCTAACCCATTGGGCTGTCTTAAACTCGCGACCCTAAACTACTACTGAGCATATCGAGAAGTAGTATATGCTAGTATAG
>NW_008752520.1:18193-19824 GCF_000715545.1 Opisthorchis viverrini | reverse complement strand
GGCCGTAAATCGGGTTGTTGACATTCTGGATCCGTCCTAGAACGCCCGATATTTCGCGTTACGTTCCGAATGCTGGAAACTATCTGCCAAAGCGGAGAACCGGAATATACGACGATCACGGTTGAGAATATACTATGATAATATAAACGGATGCCATTTTGTTTGTCTGGGTCACACAATATCCGAAGCTTAGATGAGGAAAGCCAATCATTTTCCCACTTTAAATCAACCTAGAATACTGCGCTCTTGACAGAGTGTGCAGTCATCTAATCCTTTGTTATATACAAGTGGTCAAGTACGAGGATATTAATTCTTGCAGAGGCGAGGCATGAAACACTTGTAGCAGCGGTCCGGGCGAGCGTGACTTTGTAACTCCGTCATCATGGATGTAAGCTGTTCCTCTATTTGGTGCATTTTGTTCTTGAGCTGCTCCACATTTGAAACATCCCTGTTCTCCTGCGACTGCAACATGGCCAGTGTCTCCCGTGGAAGATGCATTAGGTGTCCTACACTCAGTTTATCAGTTGCCATTTGGAAAATATTTGAGCAGTATAGGGATGTGAAAAATGTAAGAAATACTGATGAAGAATTTTTGTTAAATTACTCTGTAAACGAAATAATTATTGGAAGCGAAGGGACGACAAATTCAAACCTCGAACGAATCAATCAATACGTCACTTCACAGATAGTACTTCTAATTCGGTGGTTGAAAATTCGGGAAATGTGAATCTTGAGGACTGAAGCATTCCATACATTCAAACCTTCACAGGCGAGCAAAGTGTGGTTTTTCTGCGGTAATATAAGACACATTCAACTTGACTGTGAATTCATTAGCTGAAGATATCTCCATCTACATTTCCCAAAATTCGTCAAATGTTTTTAGAATTCTTTCGTGTCAAAAACATAATTCAGTTGTTGACGCAGGTAGAGATGATTCTATTCTTGCGTGAAATGTGCTGCTGAGCATTGTGTTACGTGTGCACATCAAAAGGTTCAATACAAGTCTTTACAGTAGTACCGTGGCCAGGTACGAAGTTTTGTGGTGCTTTGAGGATAGCGTTATCATTCATCTGACTCAGCATGCGGTTGCTCAGGCAGAAATACACTGTGGTCATCCGGGTGTTGACCAAATAGAATCGATTACACGCTTTTCATCCTAGTGGCCGAAATCGGATTCCGACTTGAAGTGTACTGCTGAGCATTGTGTTACGTGTGCACATAAGGTTCAATACTAGTCTTCACAGTAGTACCGTGGCCAGTTACATGTTAATTACATTGCACATAAGGTTCAATACAAGTCTTTACAGTAGTACCGTGGTCAGTTACATGTTAATTACTTTGGCAAGTTCATGCTGAATACTGCGGTCCTTTTTCTCGGTAACTACTACGCTGCAATTGTTATTGACGCATATTCACGTTGGCCGGAAGGTTTTTCTAACTACTCTGCAAGTGCCGAATTTAAGCAGCAAGAACTGAGGAAGATATTCAGCCATCAATATTTTGGTCGCTGAAAACCGCACAAAATTCGCTGCAGAATCCCTTGAGGAATGATTGATAGGTCATGGATGTCGCCATCTATTCAATGTTCCACGACATCCCCAGTCGAATGGACTTCCTGAGAATTTTGTGCG
>NW_008752520.1:14557-18110 GCF_000715545.1 Opisthorchis viverrini | reverse complement strand
TTTCTCAGTTCTTAATACTCCATTCATTCAATGAAGCAACGGCAACCTACCTTAACCATCCTAGGGGTTTGTGATCGGTCTCCATATGCGATCTTTGCAGAAACAGGTATGGCCCCATCTTGTCCATGCCCCGGAAATTGCTTCACGTACTTTCTCAATAGTCAAGTAATTCTGCTCAGCGTTGGTCAGTAAGCCACTGGCAAATTCGGCAACTGAATTCCTCTGCTTTCGGACTGCGCCCATACGGAAATCACTAGCGTCCGCTGGAACCATGAACATGTGTTCGACGCTGGTGATTTGTGGGTCAGTTGCTAATCCACTATCCTCTCTTTGACACGCTCAACAGCCTCAAGTGCTTTTACCACCCGAACTTGCCCGAGCAAGCCCAAAAATGCCGCAGACGTCGGGTTTAAATCCTTTAAAGGTCTAATATACTGTAGTATTCTGCTCATCCAGAGCGATTTTTTTCCTCTCTGGAGTAACTGGTTAATGATTATGAACAAGATACATCTTGCTTGGAGTCGGTCCCTTCCCGTGCCACGTGCATGATCATCGACCATTTGATGAATCCGAAACAGCGAAATCAGGTTTACAATATAGTAAGAGAACAACTGCCAAAACAGACAATTCCGAAAGACTGGTTTCCTGTCTGATTGTTCGAGAAACTAAAGCCTTCCCAACAACCTCATCTAAATATCCGATCAAGTTTTACAGGACTGTGTATGAACATATTCAAAGTCGATGTGGCCAAGTCTGATGACGCGACTCTACCACAGCTAGATTGACCACGAGAAACACTAAAATTTGAGCAGTATGTTTGAGTCGAAAGACAACTGTTCTACCTGTGTCGGCGGACCGGCCTATTTTTGTCCGTCCCGTTCACCTATCGTGCACCAGTACGTCAGATACGTGGAGGCGTCTTATTGACTCCACAAGGCCTGAGAATGCCCATGGTTTTACCTAAATTCCTTCGGTTTTGACCGAACGATCTTTGACGGCTAGCTGGATGGAAAAACAACTCGCGCCTCGTGGCGATGGCAAAACACGATACGAACCAGTTTGAATTCAGTTTATTTTGGCAAAATCGCACAACACGTTGTGTGCCCGTTAGGAACAGAGGTTGTGTACAAATTCGATGAGAGTTTCGGGATTGTATCCGGTTTGGCACAACTCCATTAGATGAGCTGTGTGCCCGTTAGGAACAGACGTTGTGTACAAATTCGATGAGAGTTTCGGGATTGTATCCGGTTTGGCACAACTCCATTAGATGAGCTGTGTGCTGGGATAACTCGGAGACCAGAAGACAGAGAGATAACACAATCTCAGCTAGGAAATCAGTCCAGGCATGCAAACAAAATATTCAGCACACATACTACGGAACGAGGATTATGCATGTACAACACAGGTTTGCACCAATCCCTGACGAAGCTAGCAATGAACCAGGAATGTGTGTCCACACAAGGTTCACCCTAACGTACAACAACAATTTTCAGCATTCCCGAGAAAACGTGACAACTATGCTAAAGAGTGGGGGAAATTGTCATTGATGCACTCTGAATGTCGAGCGGATATTGGGCCCGAGATTATAAAAACGTCACTAATCAGAGTTGTTGGCGAGTATCAGCATATCATAATTTTGGACATTTCGAAGCGTCTTGAGAAAAAACCCTTCACTGCTAGCGGAGAACGCCCGAATTTTTTCCGCTACGTAGCAGATGGATGAAACTCTAATGACTCTACGAAAATAAATACGTCACCCGTTTCGGGGTTCATCCGGTAGACGCACTTCAAATTGGACAGATTTTGAAAAATGTTCCCGGTTCTTACAAATTCGGTTTTGAAACGGGACACAAGTGTACCACCAGCGATGGTTTGCTTCAACTAAATGATTACTATCTACAACACGAGGCTGATGCGATCTCAGGAAGTGCGCTCAAGGTTGAACTCCAAAAAATCGAAACCGAACATAACTGAATTGAACTGAACTAAACTGAACTGATCACAACATACCTGAACCGATTAATCCACATCAATTTCCAACTTGCACCAGTCGCTCTAGTGATAACGGGTTATGACGAAAATAGCTTGCACAATATTGCTGCATGCACGTCCAGTTTCAGGAAAATAACGAAAATGCTAGTGATATGAATACCACACTTGCCACGAAACGGCATTTCCTGGACATTTAACTAAGAGTAATTTTGAGACTGGGGCTTGGCTTACGTGACGTGGGTGAATGCATTGGCTAGTAATGCATGCATACGTTTGTACACCCTTGTTGTCGAGCATCACAATGTTAACTTGCCTGCTGAATTGTGAATCAATGCGACCGCAATCGATCGAATACTGCCCGGACACAAATGAGCCCGCCCCTCTTGGACAAAGCCTTTACCGTTGGCTTATGCTGGGTCGGCACATCAATGACGGTGTCGCGAAACGTTTTTTTGAGGATGTGGCCAAGCTGAAAGATGTCAGAAGAACAGTTGTGGCAGTTTGTGATTCGCACATCTGAGGGAACCACGTTTTATTTTTGAGTGGCTTGAAGAAAAGGCCGCTAAAATATTTGACTGACGACTGGTAATTTTTTGAACGCGTCGTCAACTCCATTCTCTTCTTAAGTAAACTTTAATCATAATTTCACTAATTTTTTTGAGAACAATCGGATAAGAAAAAGGAAAATATCAACCTTGTGTTAACAGTGCAGCCTTCGCCAGGCGGCTTCATGTTCCCCCTCGTTCGCGGCCTCCATCAAGCGTCGTTATTTTGAGAACAAATGCCCCTGGCCGGGGCGCTTTTGATCTACAGCATTTGGTAAGAACCAAAAAACCAATTGAACAACACTTATTGTTAACTGGGACTCCATAAATTCTGATTGAAAGAATTGTGTTCATAGATTACTTGCGACTAAAAACTACACAAAATCACTCGAATGTCAATGTACCGCAAATTGCTGACGAAATTCATTCTCCTGTGCATCAGTTTATAGTACGTAGAACATGACTAAACTTTCAATGGATTTCGCTAATTATATCTGAAACGGAGCCTTAACTCCCAGGTGTAGTTTTATGCCACGAGCACATACAACCAAACTCGTTGATGAAACAACGTAAGCATTGCATAATTAGGTAGCACATTGAGTTTGGCAGGTGAAATATCTGTGCTCCTTTCATGGTCCGTGGTAAACACCATGTTCCGTCAGAGGGTGTAACAGGAACTCGATGAAAATTTCCAATCAGTGAAACGCTTGTCAGTTGGACGGTTAGGTTTTCAACATCAGCTCGATTATCACTGACCATGCTACACACAATCATCAGGCGATCCGTGTGTTTGATCTACGATTCGCCTGCTCCGCTGTGATTATGCGAACTGGCCGCTATTCATCCAAATGTGTGCCTATATTATTGTCTGCCTGCCCATGCATCCGGTCAGCGAGTTTGTCAGATATTCTGTGTGATTCACTGTTTATCTGACTATCCATCCATATATCTATCCATCAATCTAACTATCCTTCTAACTATTAAAAACAATTTATCCACCTATCTATCTATCTATC
>NW_008752520.1:11109-14319 GCF_000715545.1 Opisthorchis viverrini | reverse complement strand
CTATCTATCTATCAATCTATCAATCTATCTATCTATCTATCTATCTATCCATCTATATATCTATCTATCTGTATACGCTTCCATCTATCTAGCTATTGGTTGCATACCTCATTGAAAGGCTTCTTGCATAAACAATTTTGGTCACAGTAACTCTTGTTTCCATCTATAGATATTTTAGTTGAGATTACTGAGTCAGTTCTTAATTGGAAATCTTCGTCGATGTTAACTGGGATTGTTGGCATTTATGCCACTTAAGTGGCAACATATTACACCGTCGTTGGAATATGGAGTGTTCACGCGGTTCTTTAACCACTCAGTCCGTAAGAAACGACTATTCAAATGGACATTTCAAAATATGGTATATTGTGCTTGACACATACTTCTATCTCCCCATCATTCCGGTACATCAGCATATCATAATGACCTTGAAATTTTCCAACTGGAATTGTTCTCATCGCCTGAAATAAACAAACAGACGCTTATAAGTGCATTATCAACTAAGATGGCGTCTAGGTTCGTATAATGAAGCAGCGGAAAACCATGCGACCGTAGCTTCAAACTTTAGTACTCACGTGCTAGTGTTGAAATATCCTGTTGATCAATGTACATCATTTCCGAAACGGTCTCACAAATATCAGTGTATAGCAGTGATGTCCACCGAATCACTAGTATTATCGCCTACGTTCGCTCGTTCGGGTACAAGGCACCAGTCGGTCAGTCGCGGGCGACCGATAAGCAGTATGATTGGCTTTCACTTGGACAGCACACAGAGTAACTCATCGTTCAATCACGGAAAACCACTTCACGTGGCCAAGTATTGACTGAGTCCTCGAGTGCCAACAATTCGGATTGAAGTTTCAGTCATCGTGTAAAACTATTCTTCCTCTGAGCTACGTGTAAATGATTTGTATACGTTCGACTTTCTTTTGTACCGCAGCACATAAGCATATGAATCAATAATTACCCAAAGCCATTGCTTGGTTATCCGAAGAGTGACACTGGCTAGGCTTGGATATCCAGATTTTCTGGACTAGCAACCGTGCTGAACTTCGTCTATGAACCTGAAGTTCCCTATCAGGTATATTCACCCGTGACCGTCAACTTTCACAGGTAACGAAACACAACCGTCATCTCGTTAAATACACTCATTTTCATAGCAGTTTGATTTTTCACAAGTGCCCAACTGAATATCTCCGTGGTGTTTTATGACTCACCATTTCACCGGATTTCATCACATTACTTGACGCCGCCTTCATTTTCACCGCCTCGTATTGCTCCTCCAGTGTACGCTTTTTAATGTCATTCTGCACGCGTGTGTGAGATAATGATAAACGGGAGATGTGTGAAACAGACAGATCGGCTTAGGCACCTTTAAGGAGATTCAGTGTGGGCAAAACCGTGAATCCATCACTAGGGTTATGACAAGCAAAGTATGCAACTTCACACACTGCTGGTAAATTAGGGAGCACTCCGCTGTTCCTGGACGCCATACATGCACATGCAACAATTCCGAAGTATTTAATGCTCTAAGTTTCTGATCCCCATCATCATCATCATCATTATCATCATCATCAAGAGCAACAACAGAGGAAAGCACTGATGCTTCACTATCGTACAAGCCGTGTAAATTATTTTTGATGGATATAGAAAGGATAATGGGACAGGAGGGATAACCTAGGGCTAGCCTACAGCATACACCCGAGATGCCTACATATTCTAAATCTAGTCAGACAATCTGGATGGAAACTGGCGGCATGAACACCATTGACATATTGTTTCATTTCGACAGATGTATTAAGACGAAGGCGTTCAAGTGAGCCACCAGCATCATCATTATCTTCATGGTCATCAACATAAACGTCATCACTGCAAACGTCCGTATTCAACATTGACGATTCCCTGCGTGCATTCCATATCAATTTGAAGCCCTAGTTAAAAGAAAGGGATCACAGTGGATGGGGAATGCATTTTGTGCTGGCCTACCACAATCATTCCTATCCGCCCACAGCTATACAAGATTACACAGGCGATCGAACCCAACAATGATAACAACAACTCCAATAACATCGATTTGAGGACATGATTTGCAGCTTCTTTAACCAATCACGGTTGAAAGCAGGCGACTCCACCGTAGAGGGCGAATTTCACCGGTAGCACCCAAACGTTTGTTAGTCTCTTTCTTACTCTTCTGCAAGATCATAGGCGAATATGATTGGGAGGATAGTGAGAAAATTCGGACAAGCATCCAAGGGTTTGATTATTTCCGGAGGGCCTTGCTAGCTGAATTGCCGTGAGTATCCTTCATGCAAAAAGAAAAACTAAATGTTTTTGAGAATCTACTGGACAACCACTGAAAGGAAGAAAGCAAGCGCTGCGGAGTTATTTATTCCGAAAAGCAAAACTAAATGTTTTTGAGAATCAACTGGACTACAACTGAAAGAAAGAAGGCAAGCGCTGCGGAGTCACTTTTTTCGGAAACGCCAACTGACCGGTTACAGACCATTGAACAGGGGAGCAAAACTCTAATCTGCATCTCAGTTACAAAAACTAGATACAGATCTTCCCTCGAACGAGTTTTCCTGGAGATTCATTGCCACCACTCGTTCGTCGGTCAAATGCAAGCAAATGTTACAATGTGGTCCTACGAATTCCGCAAGAGAATTCTTTTTTTCAATCGACGCAAAGCGAAATTCTACGAACAACACATACTACTCGCGTGCGTCTCTAATCAGTAGTGTCAACGTTACACACCTCCACACCTTAAAGCTCGTTCGCATGCCATCGATTTTCATTTACCTCCGTCAGGTCGGCTCCGGCAGCGGGTCTGCTCGGCCGCTCTTCAGGTGTATCTTGCCAATTGGGAAGCTGCGTCTCATTCACTACTCTCGATCCCCGACCATTTTGAATGGTATAGACGTTCTCCCGGCGGTCGGTGATTACAAACGCTCCTTGCCGTCGAATGCACAGCTTCCGCGACCCCAGTCCACTCATTCCAGGATTCTGGTGATCCTTCCACTTGACCTTCGTGCCTTTGGGGAACGTTCGGACCTTTCTACTTGCCGTTTTCTGCCTAGCCCTTTCCCGAAGGGCGGTCAAATTTTCTCGAGCTTTCCTTCTTTCTTCGTCTAGCTCCTCCGGAGAGAAGCGTGTTGCCGGCCACAGCCCAAATTCCTGATCAACCGCAAGGCGCGGATGTCGACCGTACATTAA
>NW_008752520.1:9054-10855 GCF_000715545.1 Opisthorchis viverrini | reverse complement strand
TCGGTCAAATCCGAGCAAATGTTACAAAGTGGTCCCACGAATTCCGCAACGGAATTCTTTTTTTCAATCGACGCAAAGCGAAATTTTACGAACAACACATATTAATCAGGAGTATCACCGTTACACCACTGGCTGCTGAATATTACCGAACTACCCATCCACAACCGACATTCATATCTTCAACATTTCTGTTAAAACTTACGTATTGCGAATCCAGATACCAGACAAACAAGTAATCGTTCGCTAGACAAACATCGATTTCCTTGTCAAAACAAAAAATACTGCAGGAATCTTCATCTTCCTTGGCTGAAGTTGGCGTGTAGACTGCAAGTTTAGGGGTTCAGACGAGAGAACACATAGTATGAGTCAATATTAAAGGTGCGTGAAATAGTGAGGCAAACTGTCGAAAAACGAATCGTGTGACTCACAGAAATAAAGAAGCTGCAAGAGATCTAGAAGAAACACACTACTCAAAATGTCGCTGACGTTTCCTTGACAGAACAGAATGGTTTTCTTGCTTCGTTCGGCGAATCAGGTGGGCGAATTCCTTGACATCCCATAAAAATTAATCAAAACTTGAACCCAGACTGGGCGGAAGTTGACAAGCCATCTCATGAACGAGACATTTATCTGGGTTCCTTTGGGTCAGCCCGTCAAAATCAAATGTGTGAATGTATAATCTGTATTTTAAGGCAAACTGCCCCTCAAAAACACTGCTGGCGAGAACGGTCAAAGGTACTTACGCCACAATCATTCGTCCGGTTGTTTGATGGGTTGTAGTGGACTTTTTATGAAAGATTCACGATCGATTTATACTGTACGAAGAAGGTATCCACTTTGCATTGGTGGTTGCTGCAAAATGCTATTTCATCCTCGCAAGAATCATCCGGAAATTCACCCTACATACGTCCCATATTTAAAGGAAGAACATCCTCAAACATAGAGCCAGGCCAGAAAGCATCCACGTACAGCACCTGTTTGTTGAACTTATTTTTGGAATGCATGTAGGCGAGGGTATCGTTCAACTCCATGGCATGAACTGGCCGCAAGACAAGAAGCAAAATTCGCGTTAGCTGGAGATGAAACCCTCGATGAGTCAGTCACCAGTGATGTGGATCCCTTGATTGAAGAATGGGCGATGTCATGTCCTGACGTAGTGCGCATCACCGAGGATTCTCAATAAAGATGGAACAGTTGTACATTGCTTCTCGGCTTTTCATCACACGCTGGTTTCTCATACATAAATCCAAAAACTTCATACTATTAAAGATTCGCCCTCTCGCTCTAGAAGCGAAAAGCAGCATGTTGTCTTGTCAGGAAGAATTCAGCTGGCGCATTCCTCGAATCATCTACGCCTCACTAGTGACCGTATACGACCAGCTTCTTTGTGTGTGGCATCTACGTTTGCTCAGCAGTCTGAATGGATCGACAACTTGTGAGTCGAACGACGTTGAATTGCGTAAAACAAAATCTTTATGACGGTGTCATTTAATGCACCATGACGAGACCTATCAAACTTGAATTCCTGGGGTTATCACTCTTGAGATTGACGTAAGAACATCGTAGCTTGTGTTCCATTTTTCGGTTGATGTGTAGGCTTGACTGTAAACTCCCTTTGTAATGAATTACCGATGTCAATGCACCAACGTGCGTTTACGTAAGCCTTTTCAATCCGTTCACTATTTAGCTTCTGATTCAAAAACTGCGTGCTTAAACCGTGGTTACTAGGATTAACTGAACTTACATTTTCTTCTAAGAAGTCAATACGGGATGTCCCGCCATGGCCCGATTAAAGATGAAC
>NW_008752520.1:2022-7424 GCF_000715545.1 Opisthorchis viverrini | reverse complement strand
TACAAAAACTGGACACAGATCTTCTTTCGAATGAGTCTTCCAAGAGATTCATTGCCACCAATTATTCGTCCGTCAAATGCGTGCAAATGCTACAAATGTTACGAAGTATTTATCCACTTTGCATTGGTGGTTGCTGCAAACGGACACCAAAATATCTCAGGAGTTATACCGGTTAAACAATGATTTCCTATCCATATGAAGCCGGTTCAGCAGCGGAAGCGACATTAATCAACGAAGAATAGATTTTGTGTTATCCCAGGTCTGCATGCGTCTAGCGTAGATTCAGGGGATACTTCCATAAAAACATCGCGAAGTGAAGACGAATAAACAAAGCTTGGAATTTCCTTCTGTTTTCTTGTCCAACGCCGCATTTAAACCATATATGATTGACTTTCTGCATGCTATTTCACAGGATCCTCGCAAGAATCATCCGGAAATTCACCCTACTTACGTCCCATATTTAAAGGAAGAACATCTTTAAACATAGAGCCAGATTAGCAAGCATCCACGTACAGCACCAGTTTGTTGAACTTATTTTTGGAATGCATGTAGGCGAGGGTATCGTTCAACTCCATGGCATGAACCGGCCGCAAGACAAGAAGCAAAACTCGCGTTAGCTGGAGATGAAACCCTCGATGAGTCAGTCACCAGTTATGTGGATCGCTTGATTGAAGAATGGGCGATGTCATGTCCTGACGTAGTGCGCATCACCGAGGATTCTCAATAAAGATGGAACAGTTGTACATTGCTTCTCGGCTTTTCATCACACGCTGGTTTCTCATACATAAATCCAAAAACTTCATACTATTAAAGATTCGCCCTCTCGCTCTAGAAGCGAAAAGCAGCATGTTGTCTTGTCAGGAAGAATTCAGCTGGCGCATTCCTCGAATCATCTACGCCTCACTAGTGACCGTATACGACCAGCTTCTTTGTGTGTGGCATCTACGTTTGCTCAGCAGTCTGAATGGATCGACAACTTGTGAGTCGAACGACGTTGAATTGCGTAAAACAAAATCTTTATGACGGTGTCATTTAATGCACCATGACGAGACCTATCAAACTTGAATTCCTGGGGTTATCACTCTTGAGATTGACGTAAGAACATCGTAACTTGTGTTCCATTTTTCGGTTGATGTGTAGGCTTGACTGTAAACTCCCTTTGTAATGAATTACCGATGTCAATGCACCAACGTGCGTTTACGTAAGCCTTTTCAATCCGTTCACTATTTAGCTTCTGATTCAAAAACTGCGTGCTTAAACCGTGGTTACTAGGATTAACTGAACTTACATTTTCTTCTAAGAAGTCAATACGGGATGTCCCGCCATGGCCCGATTAAAGATGAACACGTTGTCATCGGGACCGCTGTTAGCGGACCGAAAGTCCACGGTGTCGCTTATTAGGTGCCGCTCCCACGCATAGTATTGCAAAAGAACCCGCGGAAACGGAAGGACAGCGAACACGTAATTTATACTATTGGTTTTTCACGCTGCTGGATATGATCAGTAACTGAAGTATCTTCAAATTTTCTACTATTTGCATGGCCACATGAATACGGGAATGAAAAATCATTTGTTCAATCAGGTGTTGGTTAATTCTTCCATCACGGGATGTGGTCGCTTCTATGGTTTTGAATATATGGATGTGCGTTGAGGCAGTTTTCCAATTTAGCTGGTTTTATCAACCTCCCTCTGGAACGGTCACACTCAGCTCCCTCAGAAACACGCTTTTGTTAGCATGGTAACATCTGCTACATTAAATACCTACATAATGCACACAATACTGAGGAAATACATTATGACCAAGGTGAGGCAAACCTACATTTTGAACACGGATATCCCAGACGATACACGTTTTTATCCAGAAATCGTTTGGAAATGTTCCGTTTACTGGTCGTTCATCGAGATGGTGTTCATTTGTTCTATGTCCTTGGTGATGTTTCAAGATCAACCAAAGCGGCATCATATGTAAATGTTTGGGTCTGACGTTCCTCCATATCATATGTGGCTCTCGAAGGCTGAAGGGAGCATGCACTTCGGGGTCCATATGGGCCATTTCGAACGATGCTGTCTATGGCCTGCATACTCTGAATTCGGTTGCTGTTTAAACTAGTTTCTGTCTGAATAACTTTTGTTCATATTCTGATTGATCACCTACCAATTTCTGTTTTGTTGCAGTATGGCTTTCCACATTCGATTGGCTCTCTCTCCGACTTCTGGTTTCGGTAGTACATTTTGATTGGTTGTTTCTGAATTGCAGTTTTGTTGTAGCCCGAGTTTTCGGAGTGTGTTTTCGCGAATGATTTTGCAGTAAATAGACCTGGTTTATTGTGCAGATCAGTTTATCACCTTTGATCACATATTCTATAGACCATCTCGCTTTCCTCATCCATCCCAACTAATTTAGCGGCGGGATCGAATAAACTGAATTTGTTCAACTTAGTATTGGAAAAGCTTTTAGCCACCTTCCAGTTCATTTACCTATTAGATCTGACAAAGAACCCGATTACAGCAGAACAGCAAACGAGATACTGCAACAATTGACGGAGAAAGTTAATGTGGACTTGATTTCCATCATGCAAACAACAGTGTTTATTTGCGTTGTTCAACACCGTGAGTTAAACCACCTCCTGAAACCGAGCAAACCAAGATCGCCCGAGCCCAATTTGGACAACACCGAGCAGACATCAGACCACTCAATTCCGCGCATATCCAAATATTTCCGGAAGCTATTCACAGTGCCGATTGCTGTCTATGATTTAATGATAACTCATAATCTGGAATGGATAGACTGGGTTTCCCCTGGATATAAGTAAATCCTTTTTTACTGACTTCTGGGAGGCTTACCTAAACAGATCCTGTGCAAAGTTACCTACGGTAGTACTAAACACGCATTTTGTAAATCCGAAAACGGTGACCTGTGGCTGTGTTTAGTCAGTGCATCCACAATATCTACTTCCGCTCAAACTCAACTTTTCAGCACCTTATTCCTGTTGGCCTGAAGTTTCTCGTCGCCTTCTAGTACTTTCACGAAGTTATCCCGTGTGACATTCTAAAACGGATGAAACTGCATGGCCACTTATTACTGTGACAATGGTTTTCTTCACACTCATTCTATTCCCAATAACCATCCATTTGCAACCTAACAAATAATTGAAATCTATGCTCTTCCCTCCATTTTTACTCATATTGTTTTCCCGATGGTCGCTGTATGCTGAAAACCGAAGAATTCGATTGCTGGTCCGGTTGCCAAGCATGGCATCCGGATTTGCTCCTCGAGCCTCGTGGTAGTAGTTAAGTTGAACATAGACTACCGGGAAGTAGCCCCCATCTCTAGCTCAGTAGGGAAGGAACGCAACACACGTGAGAAATAGGCGCTGTCTTGAAATGAGTATCATTTATCAGCACTCAACTGACTCACAGTTGAGCATCTCTTATCTATGATATTCTTTAGGTGGAAGTGCTATCTCGGGATATCACAGGATAGTTCCTGGGAGAAAGCTATTCGGGCACTGTGAGTCCTCGTGCGCGTTTCATGGTTCTTTTGACAACAACGCTACTGGCCTACTGGATAGGCCAAATGCAGAAGGTTGAACTCGGTCATGAGCTGCTTGAGAGTTCCCTGTGTCCTTATGACTAGTGTTCGCTCAAGCGGATTGATTCTTTTGTAATATAGTAAAACTGATTAAATTGCCCTGCGGTTTGTCTTGTGTTTTGATCCACAGTGTATTTTTACTTGCAGCCTGTGTTACACGGTGATCTGATGCAGGAAGTCTTCTTATTGCTGTGCACCAGAACACACGGTTACTTTTCCACCATACTCAATTACCACAGCGTATTAGGCGTCTATGTGATCGTAGTGATAGAACACTTTGCCTCTAAGCGGACTTCTGGAATTTAAGAATGAAAATTGGCCGTGGGTTATTTGAGAGAATCCAGCATGTAGGTCGAACAAAAGGGAATTAGAGTCTGATAAACGCTCCTGGAAGTTGGTTCCTGGGCTTGTTTTCGAATAAATTCTCACGACCATGAGTTTACCTTCTGTCGCACATTCCATCGAGTGTGATCGATAGTCGTTTACGCATGATCCCCGTAGAGTGCACAACAATGAATAATACAAATTTGGTGCAAAAGTTTAATTCTCTTAGGTAACTGTACATTCAAAAAAAATTTTCTCTTCTTCGTCTGCATTACAAAATTTTTCTATATTAATAGATTGTCTGCTTACTACTTGGTCCAAATCATTATCTGGTTTGTGGACTAAAGCATCTAGTTACCGATGTGATAAAGTTCATTCTATTGATAAATCAAGGGAGACCTATTATCCTCATCATCATTGTCATCATCATTATCATCATCATCATCATCATCATTTTGTTCAATACCATCATTCTGATCATCACTATCATCATCATATCATCACGATCCTCATCCTGATCAGCATCATTATCTTGATCATTATCATCATGGCCGTCATCATCACGATTGTCACCATCATCATCATCATTATCATCATCAACGTCATCATCATCATTATCATCAAAATCATTATCATCATCATCACCATCGTCATCATCACCGTCCTGATCATCGTCATCATCCAGAACATTTATACCATCGCCATCCTCATCAACATTGTCATCATCACCGTCAGCAACATCGTCATCATGACCAACCTGATCATCGTCCTCCTCATCATCCTCATCATTCTGATCATGATCATCATCCAGATCACCATCAACAACATCATCGTTAACATCGCCCGAATTATCATTATATTTCGAATCAACTAATCATCGGAATCACGATCATCCTGAAACCAATGAAAAAAACCAATGGAAAACTACTTGATGTCGATGACTTCGCCAAGTGTTGGAACCAGTTCTTCGACGTCTGGTTTTTGAATAGGGATGACCAATTTTGGACACCGAGGGCGTCCAATCATGCAACGTGGTCGATGCAGAACAGGAAGGCGATAAGAAGCGAACAACGACGCATCATATTCAGGCTTGCTTGAAGCTTCATGTGCCTGGAATTTCACACTGCCTCGTGTGAATCAAACTTTGCCTTATTAATGTATGTCAATAATGTGAAAAACATATCCTCCACAAATATAATAGTTCTGCAGCACAAAGTCTATGCTAATCGGGGTAGGATCAAACATTTTTATCAGCTTGTTCAATGACTGATCATTTGCACAAACTTATTCCAGCAATGCGTGCACGTCGGTGTTTTTTGGTCTTTTCTAGGACAAATGTGGATCATTTCGTTGAGCGCCTGTGTGCTTTAGACAGTAGGGAGCACCACACTCTCTGCTAACGCGCTACGAGACGATGGTTAACAGAAGAGGTTTATAACCAAGCATGTGTCCGACCGCCCTATGCAACCGCCTATCACGTCCGTTG
>NW_008752520.1:0-1628 GCF_000715545.1 Opisthorchis viverrini | reverse complement strand
GGCAGTTTCTCGATTATGAAACGTCAACAAGCACGCCCAGGGTGCGATCAACAATAAAACTCCGGCGTTTATTCATTTTTCTTTGGACTACACAGGAGAGAATGAGAGGTTGGATGGAAAAATACGGCGGATGTGGGTCGCTGAAGTCGCTAGAAATTACCCCGTGAGGAACATTAAAATTTTCGTTATCTCCTCATCACGTCGGTACATATTGAATCGCTAAAACGAGAGCGAAACAGGAAATACGCTGCGAAGATCGATTAGTGAGATGCGAAACGGGGAGACACGAACGGCCGGTTTTCTGCGCCTCCTCCACACCATGTCGCACCTAGTTAGACGTACTGCGGCGGAGGAGTGATTGGGCCGGTTGACTCGTGCCACACGACTAAGGCAGACTCAGCGTTTGTACGAAATGTTTTTCGTTGCACACTACCGGGTTTCTCAGTCGTAGAGGACTCCCTCGGCCGTCGTCAAGCAACGTCGTTGAATGGCTACTGGCAGTCTACTTGGCACGCGGTAAATAACTTGAAACGACTCATTTGACATGACTAGGTGCCCGGTGTCGAATAGGTGGGATGCGACTGAGCTCCTGGCTGAACTGTTGAGGTTAGTGGTATTCCGTTTAGAGAGGTGCTCGCGTATTCTCTTAGAAAGTTTCCGTGACGTGTGCTCAGCATACTGCGCCAAACAACAGCAGGAGAAAGAATACACAACCATATTCTGGGTGAGCACTGGCATCTTGCCTTTGAGGTTTAAGTTGAGCGAAGGGTTTGTTGTGAACCAAGGCCTCAGAGTTCCAGCCGGAAGCGTGCCTTGTAAGAATTGAATCAAGCGGTGATTGACTATGTCAGCCAACAGGCAGCCTCTGTACGGTAGACACAAGTATATTGGCTTCTTTCCAACGGACGTGATAGGCGGTTGGATAGGGCGGTCGGACATGTGCTTGGTTATAAACCTCTTCTGTTAACCATCATCTCGTAGCACGTTAGCAGAGTACTGCCGTTTGGAGTCCAGTGTATCAGCAGAGCAACTAGGTTTTGCTTCGTTCGTTAAAGTGTGAATCAGGGTTCGTTTCCGCCGCAGTGGCACAAAGCGCAGGAAGTTTTGTACTGTCCCGTCCATGTGGGCTTATTTAGACAGATCTCCGATCTGCGGTGCTACTTTAAACATTATATATGTACGCAGGATGCTGACATCAGAAACGCGCTTCCTAACATCATTGAACATTTTCGGAAATCACGTTGCAGACCCAACGCCCAAACAACCTGGAGAACTACATGGCTATGATCGGCCTGTTGCCTGTGTCTTCAATCATCTACACTACGCATCACTTTCCAAGTTACGCGATTTTCCTGTGTCGTCCAGCGTCGTCCTTGTAATGTAGCAACAAAAGTGTAAAATCTGCGGGAAGATATTTCCAAGGAAAATCCGTATGACGCCGGTCGAGTGGCCGTCACAAGTAGGACAGGGAAGTCAGAAAACAAAATGTTACGGGATTTATTCACCACCGTCGACCTTGGTGACAGATCGCCATCACAACTGCTTCTCCACATGTGTAGACTCCTCTGCGGCCGTTAGCTAGCGGTGCAAATCATGGCGCAATTATGGCTCGACAAACCCCCCCCCCC
>NW_008752519.1:27160-27887 GCF_000715545.1 Opisthorchis viverrini | reverse complement strand
GGACGGTCTGTATTCAGTCCTCTTCAAAGAGGGCGGATAATCTCCGGGGACAAAGCCCATTGGCGCCATATGGAGTGAACAGAAAGTGTCTTCAGAATAGGATATGCCTAGTTATTTCCATCTTCCAAAAAGGTGCGCAGTACTGTGTGAAAATCACTATGGTATCAGCATGGTAGCTGTGGCATCGAAGGTGCTCCATGGTCTTATCCTTCGAAGGTTGCCTGAATACAGGGAGAGGCAGATCCTGCAAGAGGATGTATCGATCAAATTTTCAACATGTCAGATTCTGGGACGGCGACACCGCTTCCAGAACAAAAGCAGTGATCTTCCTTGCCCTAAAGGCTGGTCTTGACTCTTTGGACGGTCAGGCCTCTATGGTTCTCCAAATCCCTTGACCCTCCTTAGGGCAGTGTACACCAACTCCCACGGACGCTCGGGGGTATACGGACAGCTCTCACCTGAGTTCAGTACATCAAGCCGTATCAGGCAAGGCTGTCCTCTTTTACCGTCCTTCACTGATGCAATTATGGAAGCCCCACTACCAGTATCTGATATCTGTGGGACCAAGATCCTCCCTGGTATTTGCTCACAGAGATCTGGCACACAGACGACAGCTTTTCTTGGGTCTGACAGCGTCGTAATGTGAACAGTATTGAATAAGCTAAATAATGTCAACTCACGGTTTGGCATGCACGTCACACCTGCGAAGTGTAAAGTGATGCCACAA
>NW_008752519.1:18922-23233 GCF_000715545.1 Opisthorchis viverrini | reverse complement strand
GATACCTATTACTAGCTTACCTGAACTAAACATCCAAGATGTGGAATACAAAGCACCTTCCCCAATATTGTGTGCGGTTAGTAGTAGGTAACCTTGACATGTTAAACGAGACTTTGGACAAAATTTCATAACATAACATAGTAAGAAGTAAAGAGAAAATCGCAATATGGACATGATAATATACTTACCCCGGTCTAATCCTCTAGGTACATGTTGACAGTTGAAACCTCGTCAGAGTTCACACTACCAGTAGGTTCGAAAATTAAAAAAAATATCAGACCAACTGCTGACTGTAAGCTGAGCTTTTGGGTGCAAAATTCTTCTTGGTGTAAAATAGGTCCCCGGTTTTTGCACTTTTCGGGCCACAAGTGATCTCTCGCAAACTGCCCACCAAGATACAATCAATTTTAGTAGTTTATACATATTCTTCCAATTTTCTACCTTGTTACAGTATAAAAACACATATCCAACCTAGAGTATGGGTTGGCCCTTTTGAACACCCTGTTTATCATCTGGGTCCAAAATTTTCGGGGCTGACAACCACAGTAATTAACTTCTCCACGAATTGCAGAGGTGCATCCTTTTTACCGTCTTTGCAGCTTTGCCGCTCGGAGATGTGATGGAACTCGACAATTTGGGTAAGCAGACCAACTGGTCTTTAATCTTAATTTAGGGAGACGGGACTTGGGCTTGTACTGCAGTCAGAAGGAGGTCACTATGTCCATATTTGCTTCTCCAGGCAACAGCATACATCGTTGTTTTGATGCTCTCCAGATCCGGTAAATGTCCACGGAACGGGCGGTGAAACTATTTGGTTAAGTTTTTTAACGCAACTAATATCTGACGTAGATACAAGCTGTGAGCTTTGCTGAACACTGCTGGCATGGATGTTGGGTGCCTGGTTATGTTGCCACCTTGGTAAGTGAACGGTTTGGCCGGTGCGTAAATTGTTCGGCTTGTTTAGAAAACGATAGTGTAGTAGTACCAAGTGAAGACTTTGGTCATGGACAAGTTGATGACACAACATCCAGATCGGGAAGGCCAGAGCAGCTTTCGTACACAAGCATCACCCATACCGTAGGCGCGACATTAGCTAATCCGTCAAGGGTCGATGTCACAATGCTGCAGTATGCTCCCTATTATCATATGGGCCAGAAACTTGGACGATGTGGGGTGAGGGCGTCAAAAAACTGGACCGCGAAGGTTGCACGAGGGCTGGGATACTGCCAGGTTGCCCAGGCCTAGACAGGGGAAGTCGAGAGACAGAACTTCCAATGTATGACCATCGATGCATTCGGAGCATTGCCCAAGTTTGGTGGGAAAATCGGATCAGGAGTACTAGGTCTCGCCGGAGGCGGTGACGCTCCAGAGTAAGGTGGTCAAACACCACAAGATGTGCTTCATAATCACAGGATGTGAGGCCGGCAACCACTTTCGTAGCACCTCGTTGGACATGCCCTATTAGAGTTATGACCTTCTTGCATCCTGTGTAGCATATTTGAGAGACGGTCCGAGGTAGTCCAGAGAGGGTATATGGTTAGCCATTCGACTGATACGGAGGAAGGTATGCCAGATCATCCGCAGAACCACGAAGGCCTTTTGAGCCGATTTATCACGGCGAAGTTGCAAAAGAAATATATATCTAAATCCTTTTTGGCATATACTTTCGTAATTTCCTCCAGTCCATTCTCACTGTGCACGTAAAACGCGTTCGCTGAATCTCCTTCGAACGACGCGTTGTCCGGAGGCCAACTGCCTCCAATACCCTAATACCACCAGTTGGACGGATCTGTCACGTGCGGGCAAAGGACCAAACGAAGCCATGCCTTGATTGGTCAGAATGCCAGCCAATCTGGATCGAGTATATTGGTCTGACGCTTCTCGCCCTCCTTCCCCGCGTGGATTCTGACACGAATTTGTGGAACATTCTGTGATTACCCTGTAAATACAGTTGAAATAATCTTCCGTCGTCTCTATAAGGGATTGTCTGAAGCTACCGTGCCTTCTAATGTACCAGAGCGTACGCAGCAGGAAGCTAAGTGCCGACAGAGTTCACTACTGTTCGGCAGAGCACAAAATATATGGACGCACTTTTCTACATTATAAAGAAGGTGTCAATCCAAATAGCACTGCCTGTGTGCACCGATATCCATTTCGAGGGTGCTGGCGTTCAAACCCCAGGATTTCAATCCGTCGGCAAAAATTAGACATGGACTTGAAAGCATATCTGGAAGTCATTGACGTAGATCAGAAACAAATGTTTACTCAGAACGGAATCATGAGAAACTCCGTTCGAGACCGTTATCTAAGAAGAGTAGGTCAAGCCTAATTTCACTGTGAATGTTCTATCTGATACGAATGCCTTAATCCAGCCTAGAATCTCCCTTTGAATCCTATAAGACTCGAGCTTGCAGCACAGCAGAATTCGATCGAATGGTTTAGAGAAATCGAACACTACGGCATCCAGTATGAGGGTTTAATCCTGAGCTTGTGTTAAGCTATCTACAAATAGGAACATGTACTTCACGCAAGAACAGATTGGGAGAACCTGTAGTGCGCCGTGAGTATTATTTTGTTGGTGCTGGAGTGATTTTAGATGGCTCGCTTTAGAATGCGTCCCAGCTCTTTGCATGGTGTGCTAGTAAATCTAATGGGCTTACGCTGCTGGCGTGTTTCTTTCTTCCATCCGGAGGAATGTTTGCCTTAATCGAGCGGCTGACGAAACACCAGGGAAAATACTTTGCCAGTGTGAAAGACGTTTCATTCGTGGTCCTTGGATAGACTTCATCCAGCTAGCTGCGCAGAACGAGTCTGTCTTGTGCGAGAGTCGACGAGTATGTTCTTCGGTGAAGAGTAAGTTACTTGAAGACTGTTCGTAGCTGCGCCTTGACAAGTATGTGTGAGGTCGCCGGAGCAGATGACAGGCCTGCAAATTGTTGTATAGCCTTCAGGCACCAGTACTGAATCACACGTGGGTTCCCAGTTCCTGACCCTCATGAAGAACGTGGTTGGCTTATTTCTGTGGCACTGTCCAACGTACCTAGCCAGCACATTTATCCGGGTGAGTTTTAGTGTGGCGACTTGTATTATTATATTCCATCGGTGGATTTCTTGTATATCTCATCCAGTGAAGCCGATCCTAGTCTAAGTCACAGAGAAGTCTGCACAAAATACGAAAATACATTTGATGTTCGGGATTTCCGACACGGTAGCAGATGCAACCGCGGTGTTTGCCATGTTCTAATTTCCGAAGCAGACGAGTCAGATAAAACCGGTCCAATAAACGAAAAATCATTGAACTGCGACCGTCACTGTTCGGATGCTGGCGCCACGAGAGGAAAGGAGACCGTTTCTTTCATGTTGTAAAGGTGCTAAACGTATGCGTATTCAAAATCGCACTGCAGGAGCTCAAACCCTTCAGCTGTGGAGTCTTATTCCCATTGTTTACAACCTTAGTTCTCGTTTCACAGTTTCTGTTTTCAGCCTATAATGCTTTCTTATTTTGGAATGAACATACACCGCTCTTTGAATTTGTCATCGCACGTGTTGTTTAAATGAACACGTGGCTTCCGCTATCTTGTGGCACCCTGCCCTGATTTGGTGTGTACCTTGGGAGCCCGTTAAGAAGTAGCTATTCCAAATCCGCAAATAGGAGTCCCATTATTCAAGAAAGGCGGCAATTCCGAAGCTGCCGGAGATGCGCCGACCAAATTAGTCACGATGACGCCTACGTCAGACACGCACACACGCACACACACCAATCAACAGCGTAAAAACACACTGAGTTAGTGCGCGAGTTCGAAGGCTGTAGGAAAGCAAACGTAAGTGCCTAATTATACGACAAGATTATCTGCCTGTTGAGATGGCTCTCATTAATTTCCACCTCCACAGTGTCAAACAGTTCAGGATTACTGCCAATTGCAACAGCTGCGTGCCAGAGATCAAAGCAAAAGAATGCTTGTTCACTGAAACATGACAAACAGGAAAATAAAAACATCTTGTGTAGAAATAACAGTGGCACATGAAAAACAGTACTTGACAGTCGAACGCTACGAAAAGATGCGCGGATCAAGCAGGTAGGCGCTCGGTAAGTAGGTGCCAGCCGGGCCTTATCCGAGCAGAAAATTTAACACTGCCTTTAGAAATAAATTTTTTAAATTAAATGGCGACAGGTGGTCACAGCTGGATACTGGTTCAGATTCAGTTGTGGGTCCTGCAGTTCCTGAAATCTAGTTATCGGAGCTCCCGTCGCGTCACAACCAACCACAAAATAGACGTGGATATATTCCCCACGCCTCTTCTAAGCCAACC
>NW_008752519.1:15794-18264 GCF_000715545.1 Opisthorchis viverrini | reverse complement strand
GATACCTATTACTAGCTTACCTGAACTAAACATCCAAGATGTGGAATACAAAGCACCTTCCCCAATATTGTGTGCGGTTAGTAGTAGGTAACCTTGACATGTTAAACGAGACTTTGGACAAAATTTCATAACATAACATAGTAAGAAGTAAAGAGAAAATCGCAATATGGACATGATAATATACTTACCCCGGTCTAATCCTCTAGGTACATGTTGACAGTTGAAACCTCGTCAGAGTTCACACTACCAGTAGGTTCGAAAATTAAAAAAAATATCAGACCAACTGCTGACTGTAAGCTGAGCTTTTGGGTGCAAAATTCATCTTGGTGTAAAATAGGTCCTCGGTTTTTGCACTTTTCGGATAACAAGTGGTCTCTCGCAATTTTAGTAGTTTATACATATTCTTCCAATTTTCTACCTTGTTACAGTATAAAAACACATATCCAACCTAGAGTATGGGTTGGCCCTTTTGAACACCCTGTTTATCATCTGGGTCCAAAATTTTCGGGGCTGACAACCACAGTAATTAACTTCTCCACGAATTGCAGAGGTGCATCCTTTTTACCGTCTTTGCAGCTTTGCCGCTCGGAGATGTGATGGAACTCGACAATTTGGGTAAGCAGACCAACTGGTCTTTAATCTTAATTTAGGGAGACGGGACTTGGGCTTGTACTGCAGTCAGAAGGAGGTCACTATGTCCATATTTGCTTCTCCAGGCAACAGCATACATCGTTGTTTTGATGCTCTCCAGATCCGGTAAATGTCCACGGAACGGGCGGTGAAACTATTTGGTTAAGTTTTTTAACGCAACTAATATCTGACGTAGATACAAGCTGTGAGCTTTGCTGAACACTGCTGGCATGGATGTTGGGTGCCTGGTTATGTTGCCACCTTGGTAAGTGAACGGTTTGGCCGGTGCGTAAATTGTTCGGCTTGTTTAGAAAACGATAGTGTAGTAGTACCAAGTGAAGACTTTGGTCATGGACAAGTTGATGACACAAATGTCGGCTGCAAATGTAGCGTTCAGCTGCGAAATAATTTTGTGCTACTTGCGTATCACAAGACAGGACGGGACGCATATTTTGTTATATAACATGCTTGTATTTTTGGTCACAATCACATTCTACAAACCTCCGGCCTATATTCCACCGCTTGCCTGGGCTGGGCAGTTTATTGCAAAAGGTTGTTGTTCATAATAAAACTAGCACAGATTTCTACAAAATCTGCAGGTGCTTTGCCACAGGGGCACACAATTTGTCTCCTATCTTGCGGCCAACTGGTTGAACACCACGCGCAAGTGGGACGTGCATGCACATTTCGGTGTGGTTCACTTTGGTAACGTGACCAGCAACCGTCTACATAACCCGGAAGGTCGACTGAATAACTGGGTGCACGAATCAGACACTGAATCATGCCATTCAGAAGATGCCCTGGAAATCCGAGTGCCCCGTGCAAAACATTTGATGCATACCTCATGCCAATGCGACAGACGGTAAATTCTTGCGGTCGACGGCTACGCTCCGAACGTTGTCCGTCGAATGACCACGTATGTGTGCTTCCTTGTTTTGAAGCACTTGAAACCGCGACGCACAACTCTGCTCTAGGATAATGTTGGAACAATCTAGGTAAGTTTACGTTAACTAAATTATGGTTCTTGGTGCATACATACAGGTGCGCCCAGACGCCTTACATCTTTGCTGGAAAAAACTCATGCCTTTACCACCAGGTGATGTGGCTCTCGTGCATCACTTTATTCCCTGCATTTAATAATAATGACGTTTTTTCCAACTGAGGGTGGCACACCTTCAGAAAGGATCGCACGATCACAGTCATAAAAAGGCACAACTGGAGAGGTTGACGGGTGCTGGAGATGGTGCGTAAGAAGGACAGACATGAACAGTGGGCAACGTGTGCTGTAGACTTCGTCACGCCTAAACCGGCATGGGAAAGAAAATCCAATTACCGAGAGCATACCTGACTTTTGGAAGAACATGTCGGGTTAAGAGAAGATCGGATCTTTAGAATTTGAAGTCTTAGGGCAAAAACAAGACGAGGGAAGGCAAAGCAGAGGCATTCTGCCTGGCACATAATACGAAAACGTCAAATCGTGAAAAATGAGAAAAAGAACTGGGAGTCCGGTGCGTCAGCTGGATTGCCGCGCCCTGGCCGGTCAATCTGAATTGAAGTCTCACAACATTTATGAAGCCTTCTCAGTCGTTGACTGTTTAGCTAATGGACAAGGTCAAAAAAAGCTCAAGTGCGGATGATGTTGGCAGAAATCTCAGAGTCGACTGGAACTGTAGAGACTTGCCAGTGTCGCTGTTTGAGAGGATTCGGGCGTAAAAGTTCAATGTGAGGTGAATGTGGTGCGACCCCACGGGGCGGAATGTGAACCGCACAAAATACGACTTTCTAAGTAAGATAGACTAAAAGTCAGCGGAGGGTTTACATCTGAATGAAAGGTTCAGCA
>NW_008752519.1:8685-15101 GCF_000715545.1 Opisthorchis viverrini | reverse complement strand
GCTAGGTGAAGAGTTTGTTCGAAGTTGTACGCAGAGAAAGCGAACGGGCGACAAGGCATAGTCAAAAGTAGAAAGCGAATAGTTGTGGGAGTGCCATCGACTAGGTATAGCAGTGGCATGATATCACTGCGCCCCATAACGTTCGTCAAGCTTGTTTCAGTTGGATACGAGATACACATTTCCGTGGCAGCTAGATCTAGATTACACTGGGAGATTGATACAGATGTAGTCAGGCCGGTTCACAGTCACGAAAAGTTCCTAACCATGTGATTGTAGACCGTGAATAAGCCCGAGTGAATCAATAACGGTTGTGCCGGGCGTTTGGGCAACTAGAACTGAAGTTTGAAACTTGGGAAGAGGGAGAATGAAGAAGGAATAGGATGAGAGCAGCAGCACCTGATGTGTGCAGAGAGGCATAAGATAGGCGGTGTCAATAAAAATAAAAACCAAAACGGAATGACAGCAAGCTTAATGGACCCACAAAAGGTGTGATTTGTCTGCTGACCCAGAGACTGATTACTAGCTGGGTACTTGTCTAATTTTGGGAGGGTGAGGACATTTTGCCAAGGTAGGTGGCAGACAAGCAAGCCATTGGACTAGTTGGAACGGGTGATAGCATGGCGATAGTTTTAAGCTTCCCAAAATAATCCGAACATAGTGCCTCCGTTGTGCAAGGGGGTGGTCAGTTCGAGCAGGGACAGTAGACAAGTAATAAGCGGCCTGGCAACAGTTTCCGAGAAAATGGAGAAGAACCGCAGTTTAACTGAAACCTACTTCGCCAGTTTAGCAGGAAAGTATATGTAAAGGTAAAGTCACTGCTGTCAGCCACAGGAAACGAGTGGTATATGGCAAAAGCAGTCATTTGGGGCTAGCTGTGATTGATAATAATCAGAAAATAACAAGAAATCTACGTTTTATGTGTACACCATTGCTTTAGAGGACAAGAAAAAAGAACGTGTGTTATGTCTGAACGATGAAGTGGGTCTGGGTGGCGCAAGCCAACTAAGACGTCGATGTTGGCCACGAGCCCGACACGGTGCTCTCAAACGACATGACAGCTGCCATTTGCCTGTATTCATTGTGTTGCTAGACAATCGGCACCCACGGCAATTCCAATCCAGCCACGGACAAAAACGGTGATGCTCTCTTAAATTTCTCCAAGCAGACAGAAGCACTCTTCATAGGTTTTCTTTTAGGTTATTCCGTAATGAACCAATGGTGGTTGTTGGATTACAACCTACCGGAACAAGGCGAATTCCCTTATCTGTACCCAAGTCACCGCCGACAGCTTTGCATGGCCCGCATAATCAACTGTAATGAGCGGTGTATGAGCTTTGGTGGTTGCAACCCGGGATGGTTACAGCTATCATCAAGCAGTTGATTGTTCGGGGGCAAATTCTGCATCGTCATGGCTAGACATCTGCAACTGATGGCCTTCCTACGGTGGTAAAAGTTACTGCGCTTCAAACCAGATAGCGGTTTAAGGATGCAGTTTTGGGTTTTTGCGTGCTCTGTGGCCGGACTGAAGTGGCAGTGATTTCTGGTGTGCGACATATCGTGTCTTTTCACGTCAACAGTTGTGACGATTAATCTTGCCTGCCGTGTTGTGCTGCTTTTCAGGCTTGTCCCAAATTGAGTCCACGGAAGATTGACTTATTTTTGGTTCTCATGATGATGATCTGGACCAAAGCGCAGAATCCCAGCACAGTGCGTCCCGAAGATATGTGTATGTCCGTATTATTGGCTCAAAGTAGGAACTACTCAACGGGCGTCAGTAAATGTCTGACTGCTAGGATTAACGCTGTAGGGCGCCAGCTAGACGAAAGAGACAAAGATGATTTCATATGACTTATGCGTGGCCCACAAGCTCCAGACAGTTCGTCCGTCAATAAGGCCTCATGCCTTTTGCGAAAGTTTTGTATTTCTTAAGGTCAGTAATCGGTAGGCAACAAGCTACAGGAAAACACGCGGGGGGAATCGTTCATTAAAGCTGGCGTTATGTAAACAAGCCCAAACGGGATAATCGCCACTGAAGTGCTTCCTCTATATTGGGTAAATATTACTCTGTTTGAGGGTCGACTGACTCGCTACGATATTTCGACAACCAAGCTGGTATCTTCTCCTCATTTCGGAACGTCAACTGCTCAATGAATACTGTGCACCAAGAAGGTCATAAACTTTCCGGAGAGATATATGTACCAACCAAAACGACCAATAAAACTCAATTCTTCACCCCCTACAATGCGGACCTTTGATCTTTTCTCGGTATAGATGGATGAGTGCCATGTTCGTTCAGCTGTTTTCTATGATCCACGCAGGCTTCATGTGGTTACTTGGCCACTCATCGTGGACCCCTTGCCGGATGCTAATAGTGTGCGTCAGCTTGGTTCGTTCAGCTGTCTGCTGTGATCGGCGACATGTTCCTTCTGGAATTTTTGCGAGATTTTTCACTCTGTTCTTTAGTAACATACTTGCGTAGATTATCATCATGTGCAAACTTTACGTCCTTCCAACCTTGCAAGATGTATTCGGCAGTAATGAATGCGGCCTCCACTAAGTCAAGTTGGAACAGCGACTATCAGGATCCCTGAACACATCCCTCGGTATTCGACCACCTAATCAGATATGAGTAGCAAAAGTTATTTATAGATGAAACCTCGTCAGATTTTTGTCCACGAAGGCTATATAGTTTTTAAAAAGTTCAATAAATTATTTCAGCTGCGGAACTTTGCAAATTACGCCACTCAAAATAAGCACACCCAAATTATTTCCCATGTATCTATATGGTTTTCAAAGTTGTGAGTTCTACGGGAAGTTAGTTCAATCCGTTTGCAACTTTCGTCAAAATTTTGATCGTAGCATCCCGGTAAGTAAGCAAAATTTCAGCGTCACGGTCCATCACCGCTTTGCATTTCCCCAATGGTTTACAAAGGGTGGGATCAAACGTCTTGGGGCGTCATTTCCATTCTGTTTGGCTGAAATCCATATGGCAGAAACATTCGAAAATTGCATTATGGTGGACTGGAGGTTTATGGCCAACTCACTTTAACGAAGCACATATTTATAATGGGGTTGTATCTGATAAAAGTTAAATTGTTAGAAGATGTTCAAATGTAATGAGGGCAGATAATATGCGACCCTCGGTAGTTTAACAAAGCCTGTTTTTGACAAACGCAATCGTTCACGTTGTCCCTTAATGTGGCTTTTTCTTAAAATTATACTGATTAGCGTGGGTAATGTTGCCAACAATAGCACAAAGTCAGCAGAGGTTGCTGATGTGTTCATTGTTTCAACTCTGCCTTGATCAATGATAGTGATACAGTTAGCCTTCCGATAGAATCGATTTGCGTACGTATACTACGTGTTGTCCTATGTACACGCCTCGAAGTCCTTGCATCATGCGTATTGAGTTTAGTGGGTACGGGAAACGGACTTATCATTAACCACTTTGATACCTGATAACTGGTTTATAGTAACGGAACTATTAGTGCACCATCCGTAGCCAAAGGATTATAACTAGTGTCTGTGGTTATGCCAGAGAAGGTAACTTATTTTCAGTTTCTGGTAGTGCACCCTTCATCATCGTCCCCCCTTGCTTTCATGGCGTGCCTGTTGCGTGTTTGACGACTACACAAGGATAGCCTTCACGCATTAGCGTCTCTGGATTTCAAATACGTAACAACCAACGAGATCACACATCAACGGTGCACCTGTATTCCAAAATGCTCGGCCCGAATGAGAATTTGTTTTGACGAATATGGAGCAGAGTCTTGTTTTACGAGTGGCACGCTTGAATTGAAGCACAAGAAAAGCATAGTGAGATCCTCACTCACATTTAGGCCTTGAGCCTCCTGCATACATTTCAATACATAGGCTGTTGGGGGTGATGTTATGTTCTCTTGGAAGCACTACCCACCTACCGAATAACTGCCCCGGCGTTCACAAAACATGCTTGTTTTCCGTTGGAATTATTGCAGTTTCAGTTCCAAATTTCGGAAGGGAGCCATATTCACGACCGGAAAACTACTCAAACCCATATTAAGCTTCGTTGCGTCCATTTAAAGATATATTTTGTGAACCTACAAGACGGTAATATACAAAAGCAGCTAACTGGGAGTACTTAGCTTCGGGATGTTTGGCACCGGCCGCACCGTAGTTGATAGCGTACCAGTCGCGTGTGACATGTCATAGACGCTCGGACCGCAAAAGCAACCAACAGGGAATGACTGTTTGTTGCTTTCCACCGGTTTTTAGGTCATAGAGCCGCCATAGCCTTGATATACTACTGTAACAGTGGATAATACTCATGAGGCATGTGGGTAGTATGTGGACTCCCATAACTATATCTTGATCTAGTAAGAGGCGAGATTTATTACGGCATTGCTTTGTAGCATTCATTTACAAATGCGTGATGACCAGTGAATATCTAGGAAAGTTCAAGAAGACGCGTTTGGGAAGACGGATATTCAGTTTTAAAAAACCAGGTGCATATGAGAGTTCTACTTTCCTGCCCGATAGTTTCTAACTGTTCAGTTGGTGTTTCTGCAGCGAAACGTTTTCTTCCTTACGTTTGGTGCTGTGACCGGGATAAAGGCGAAGATCCCGTGACCACGGCCTTTTGGGGATGGGGATGTGCGGACATTCCCGGAGAATTTCGGAGAGGTTCCTTGGATCAGCTAGAGTGGAGACGGATCGGGTAACTTGGCGGCACTAAAGACTCTCTTCGGAGGCCGGGGGAAGGCGGTCCTTGCTGCTGACAGAAGAAACCATCGAAAGATGGATTGGGCCTCGCCAAAGAGGCTCTCCTAGTGAAGTTCAACATACCGGCCGACCGCAAGGAGGGCGTGGGGCGGTTCAAGACGGCCATAATGGGATATGGAGGCGGCTTCATGGAGTTTTTCGCCAGACTGCGCAGTCGTTGGATCGGCTTTCGTTGGGACTGGACGGGGACTTGCGCCACAAGTTGCTGTCCGCCCAGTTTGCACAAAATATGCAGCCGGCCCTGGATGCGCAGTTACGGTTGGCAAGAGCAACTAGCCAGTTGAGTGTTCTGAACCTAGTGCACTTGGCACGGGAATTATTCGAGGTGCCACTGGCTATGCTGCAATCACGGGAGAACAAGGATGGTTAAACAGTGGACAAACCGAAGACCGAAGTGGACCAACACGCGGAATGGATGACGGAACCGTGGAGGTGCGTTCGAACGAGCCGGTGCTACAAGTGTGGCAGGCCTGGCCATTGGAAGAATCTATGCCCTCGTACCCCATCACCTGTACATAATAAAAATTTCGATTTTTTCTCTCTTCTCGGTGGGTGTTGATTAGCGCAGTTAAACGGGCTAACATACAAGCCGTTACCAAGGTAGACGAGAAGAGGGATTTGTGCTTGATCTATACAAGACCGGGGGTATCGCTGAGGCGGAGGGGGGAAATAAGCTGAATGCAGACCATGTGCACTAGCTGTGAGGGCAGTGGGTTGATATCGACTGAAGATTGATGGATTGTCAGTGCATCCAATACACCTAGGCGACAAGTCCGCGCAGCACGCGTTCTCAAACAGCCCAGACAAACAGCAGACAATACTGAGGTCTGATTTTATCAAGAGCACCGATTCCGTGGTTGATCCAAAGCAGAAAAAGCTGGTGAAAGGTATGGCGCAGTCAAGCCTGAAAGTTGTCTAATCACTGCCATGAGTGCGTTGCATGCCCGATAGCTTCCGTCTTGCAGTGTACCGTCGGTACAGTTCGTGGTCAAGGAACATTCCGAACCGTTCACGGGCGATAAGGATCCGTTTGGCTTCTGTCCGTTGGTTGAAAACGAAATCCTCATGTCGTCAAAACGCTTTCGGCCTTAAGGCTCCCATCCGTTGCCGTTCCATCTACCGAAGGAGGTCAAGAAACGCATTCAAGAGAACCAAAGAAGAGCACCGTTGCTGTTTGTTTGTAGCTGGCGTGGCCTTGTTTCGGTTGTCACTTGTCCTACAACACCAAAAAAACAAGCGGACGACAGCTCTCCTTCCGTTTTTTCTAAAAATTAAAATTAAAAAGTTGAAAAAACATTTATGCATGGGGTAGCCTGAGAGTACCGAGTACTGAGAGTACTTTCATTGTAACATCAACCCCTCTTTCTGCACAACAAGGACCATATGTCATGATGCTTTGGTAAGCCAGAAACTACCGCTTGTTCTCAACTAGTCCAACAACCAGCCTCCCTGCTAGCTACCTCGACGACAAAGTTTTCACCTTCCTAAAACGCGGCACCTAATCTGGCCCAAATTGAACTTGGCTTTTATATCAGCAAATGTATTCACCTTTCTTGGGTCCATTTAGCTTTCTGTCATCCCATTTTTTATATTTTCCCATTGACGCCGTTTTATCTTATGCCTTCTAACACCCGCCAAGCGCTACTGCTTTCATT
>NW_008752519.1:3979-8344 GCF_000715545.1 Opisthorchis viverrini | reverse complement strand
AGGTTCAAATCCGTATACGGAGTTCGGGTTGCCCCATGTACTAGCAACTTGCCCCCATCCAATCTATTCCCTGCACCTGACTTCCCTACAACAGTGCAACCAGTGAGCCTGATTGTTTTCAGATTAAACCACATTTTTGAGACAAAACTTGCCATGTGCTCCCGATTTGAATTATCCCATCTCCATCTCCACTTTTCTCGTTGTGACTCCGGCCATTTACCTAACCGCCCAAGGTCACCCATGGCCAGCAATGGCTTCCAGTTTTAGTTCATGCCACCTGGCTGTCTTTGGACTAGTCGGACCTCATGCCCATTGTTCCCACCAAGTTGTGAAAGAAACCTATTATCACCATATCATCGGATATTCCCCACTGTTTATAACATTGTCCTCCTTTTGGACAATCCGCACCCCCCATAACCCCCCCAGTCGCGCTTCATTCTGACTGTGAAACAATGATCATGGCGGACAGTATGCCACCCACAAGTCGGGAATAAACATAATTATGTTGAAAATGGCGTAATAGAGGAAGACAACAGTGCTTACAAACCCTAATTGTGCTTGTGAGACGGGTGGACGAAAAATACACGTCTTACGTGGATTTTTGGCGTTTGAATAAGCTGAATTTGAACCGAGTCGTAGCTGTCCCATCGGTTGCGAAGATTCTCGATTGCCTCTAGCATTCCTGATACTTATGGTGTTAAGCTTGCGTTTCGGTGACTGGAAACTTCCGGAAGTAAAGGTCATTCACAGTTGGGGACGCCAAATATCAATTAAGATGAATGCCGTTTTGTTTGTCTGAGGCATCACCCACATTCCGCCGGTTAATGTTTCGTTTAACGAAGGGAATGCAGAATGTTGCCGTGTACGGAGAGGATATCGTTCTGTACGGCATTTCGGAACCAGAGCGCGTAGTTCACTTAAAGGCTGTATCAAAGCGGATTCGGGAGAATGGCTTGCGCATAAGTGAAGCCAAGACACAGCTCGCGTGAAGTTCGATGACACTGCTTGGGCATAAAGCGGGTCACGGAGAGGTTAGTCCACTGCCGGAAAAAAGGGCTGTTCTCTATTCGAAGCGGACTTTACGGCAGTTTCTTGGACAAGCAGCATGCTAAAACTAGTCTGTCAAAGATTTCAACACAGCTGCTGCTCCACTGTACGACCTGCCTGAGAATTTGGATTGAATCAGGGGAATACATGAGGCTTTCGAGCTTGTCAATGCACGGATGTTGGATCAAAAACTGACCCCCAAATTGCCCAGTGTCGAAGAGGTTTCCACTATCGCAACGGACGACAGTGGTTACGGCATCAGCGAGGTTCTAAAGCGGAGGAGTGGAGTTATCGAATATGCTAGTGGTGTCTTGATTAGTGCTGAAAAGAAGTACTCAACCATTAGTAAATTAAGTTTGGCGATCGACTGGGCCCTGGCTGAGTAGGGGTCATATCTGCCTGGACAGACGTTGCATGTAAAAACCGATCACAAACCCCTGTGGTGGATTTGGACCACCAGGGATACGCGCGGAAAGCTCGCGTGCTGAGCACTCCGGTTGTTAGAATACAACATCACGATCCAGCACGTTCCAGGGAAGGAGAACCACTTGGCTGATTGGCTGTCAAGATCAGAGGCAAAAACGATCCTTCAGAATCATAAGTAAAGTCAATAGTCTTCTCTTCAAACCGGATCCCGGAAGATTAGTGCAACTCCATCGGCAGGATTCTGTGCTACGGATGGTCGCAGCCGCCATGTTGAATAGAGGAGTATTGAGAACAGAAAGAGGGGCAAGGAATCGGGGGCATTCCAGCGTCACTTTTGTGGGTTAGGTCTGTACGAACTCGGTATAATTTCCTGGAACGCCACCGATTTGGATGTTGGGCTATCCGCAACAACACATGTCCTGAGACGGAGGGTGACAGTGGAATGCCACGAAACGGCGCACACAGGGTGCATCAAGGCTTGTACATTACTTCGGCGGAGGGTCTGCTTGCCTGGGGTGAGAAGTTTAGTGGTTGATTATGTAGTACCCCTTAAGCGGCGCCAAATGATGATATGGGATACGACAGGAGCAACCCATCCAATGGAGCCCATTCCGGTATCCTAAATCGGCGAATTACGGTTCGTTGACTTCATTGGCCCTTTTCCCGTGAAGTCCAGCGGAGATCAATATCGTGATAATTACAGAACACCTGTTGCAATGGGTTGAGGCGGCAGTCGTGCCAAGTTAACGGGTGCCGACCAACAGTGCAGTGGTGATGCATCACTTTGTAGCCAGTTATGAGGTGCCCAGAATATTCCTTACAAATCAGAGGCATTGCCTCGTGAGCGAAGAGTTCAGGAGCAGTGCCACGGTCACCAAGATATGCCGAATCCCAAACTCGTGTTGGGCCAGTTGGGGGAGGACCATCAATGAACTCAAAAGACAGGCGCCAAGAAGCAAGCAGTGGAGTTCAGTTCATTTGGTGAATCAAAAGTATAACCTAGGATGTTCACGTAGGCCAAGAAATGTGGGTTCTTTATGCTAACCAATTTAGCGACGTTTATTCACACACCACGCAGAGGTTGGATGCGTTGTCTCTGCACATTTTGACAGAACACTTGGATATGAACGGAGGAGGGAAAGCAGCCACCCACTTTGAGGATCAGCTACCTGAGGTGCCTGCGTATCAGCAATCACGAAGGGCGACGGGCGAATGGATGCCAGCAACAAAGATCAAAGCTACTCTGGGACAGAAGACATACTCATCAAACTCAAAGGGGAGGTAATAGGAGAACACGCCTCAAACATAACAGGACTACGCGATTGCCAATGAAATGATCGCTATCGTTGGGGCGTATTTAGTTTGTTGTTCCTGACTATTCTTCGACAGGTGAGTCCTATATTTAGTATCACTATTTGGCTTGCCTAGGACTTTCTACATAAGCTTTATAAGCGGCCCGCTCCTCAGCTGCCTATGGCACGCCTGTACGCAGCGCTGTTAAATACATCAACCGATTCGCACGTTCAATGGCTTTCTTGTCTGGCTAAGCGCATCAGGTTACCATGCGGCTATCCGGACTCAGGTTTACGGTGTTAAGAAGGCATTAAGAAAACTGTGGTTGACAACATTTCCATTACCTGAAGCTATAAACAAACTCACTCTTTATACTGACTGCAACATTTTTTATCATCCTGACGGTTTTCTACCAAGCATTTGGGAATATATATTGTTAATATAATCTTACACTTTGTGAGTGCAAAGTGCATACCAAAGGCGCGATGACTTTGGTTAGCTTACCTAGGACATTTGTACCTCGTTATCTTCGTCGAAGATGATAACGATGACCGCATATTCCAGATCGACCATGTTTTCGTCGGATGTTTGAAAACCCGGGCTCAGAAAGCATGTCAGCGTTGTCTCACTATTGCACCGACTATGAGAGTGGAAAGCATGGGCAGCCAACAGACACTGCTTGTGTAAGGAAGTCTTCGGGTAGCTCTGCATAGCTTTCCGTACCATATCCGCCCTCCTGTCCACGGCAATGCGGAAGACTTCGCGGTTAAAAACCCCCAACTCAAGTGCATGCTTTGATCATGCTCACATAGGCCCATACCCGCTCACATCGACCTGAATATCCGCCGCCGTTTTGAAATCGCCCAGTGTCGCCCATCTGCAGTAGTTGGAAATTATAACCACTTCTGGCTGCTCGGCCATACCATAGTGCAAGATATTTTGACTCTTTTTCCTAGTTTGGGCTCCCAATGCACTCATAGCTACTTGTGTAAAATTTAGTTGATGCAGGTCCATTATTAACACGTATACCCACATTAGTTCTCATCGACTTGAATGTCGAAAACCGTTTTTGAAACCGGACAGTGTCGTCTCACTGCAGTAGTTAGAAGTTGTGACCTAACGAAATTTCCACAAGTTCACTAGACCTTCTCAACCCGTTGAAAATGTGCGAGAAGGTAGAAGCACAGGGCACCCTATCGTACCGTCCGCTAATTCTGCCCATAAACCCACTAATTCTTCCAATGACACTATCAAGGGGTCGGTTTGACAGTGAAGATGAAACCTTGCGACCATTCGATGTGGCGCATGCTGGCCAGCATAAAAAAGCTCACTAGCTGTGATGAAACCTTTGACTGTGTTTAGCAGGACGCGTACCGCAACCATACAAAACACTCCTGTGAGAATTAAGTTCCGCGCGTATATCAGCATAACCAGATGAACTAGAAGTCAAGAACTCAGTGCAACTTGACAAGTAGCACGTATGTATTCGAATTAGCGTACAGCGTGTTCCATATGTAGAGCGTATGGAATATTAAAACAAGAGAATAACGAATAGAGCAACGAATAGAATGTCAATCCTGCTTATCAAATCCGACACAC
>NW_008752519.1:0-1858 GCF_000715545.1 Opisthorchis viverrini | reverse complement strand
GCATCTTTTAGATCGATTTTTGAAAACACACTTGAACCTGATAAACGATACAGTACATCTTCTGGCTCTTCAGTGGTGCGTGTACGTTGTAGTAGCCGCGTATCTAGCGTAAGCCGGTAGTCACCACAAATTCTCGGAGTATTGCCATCAGCCTTTAGTGGGGTAACTATCGGAGTTGCCCAATTTGACGACTCGACGGGAGTCAGTATTCCTTTCGCACACATTGAATTTAATGCTTGACGAATAGGCTCGCGTAAGCCAAATGGAATAATCCGTCTCTTAAGAAATATAGGCTCTTCTGTATCTTCAAGCCTCACCTTGGGAATTAGCATGCCACCCGTAGCATTGGAACATTTAAGAATCAGTTGTTTGAGTTCATTCTCATTCACAGAAGTCACTAAGGTGATACTGGTTTGCGGTGAGGGCAAAACTTTGAGTCCGCTAACGGACGGTCCCGACGTTGAAACCACGAAATTACGATCGATAGGGCACCTTGGGACAGCCTCACAGGGATCGTGCAAATACCAACTAAAGTTACAGAATGTCCAGTGATACCGCGAATGTTAACATCTGTAGGCACTATCACGGCACTGGGGTAGAATGCGGTCAGATCTGATTGTAGAATAATAGACTCAACATTACCAATATCAACAACAAAGTCATGCTTTTGGCCAGAAGCGGATATCAACGTTTTAAAAACATGTGACGAACTTTGGGATAAAACAGATAAAGAGTAAAAATAGCTTCAGATAATGCCTTCACGTCAGTGTTTGGGTCAGAAGTTAAGTGACACACTTTCTTGGACTTACATTCAAGTTGAATATGTCCTGTTTTACCGAAGATAAAACGCTTCGCTCGTCTGTGGGGGCATGAATAGCTGGAATGGTTTCGTCCACAAGACTCACATTTCCCAAATTTTTTAGCCATCGGATTAAAGGTACGATCCGTGAAGTGACGTGTTGATGGATATGGAGCACGAGAATCTGTTCGAGGTTTTAATTTGTTGTTCGTCTGCATCCTTGAATTATTTCTATTGGAATAATTTAACAAGACTGCTACCTCAGTCTTCGTTTCATGCTTCATATCTTTATACAGCTCATATAATTTCCGAATAGCTTGAAATTTCTTATCCGGACAGAGCAGCAGCTTCTGTTGTTATTCGGGAGCTGAATGCCAGCAATGAGCCTATCGCGCAGCTGGTCTTCCAATTGTGCATTGTAGTCACACTTGGCTGCCCATGTCTGCAGCTGCAATAGGAATCCACGAACCGACTGAGAATGGGAGCGGGTCATCATAATGAAACTAGCTTTTTCGGCTGCTACGAAGTTAATCAGTTTGAGGTGCTGAAGAATTTTTTTCAATGTATTGTAGGAAATATCGGTTGGAGATTCAGGACATACTAAATACTTGATCAATGTATAGGGGCGCTGAGAGGGCGTTTAGACGACTTCCAATAAAACCATGGCCTCATGGGGAGTTCCTAAGTGTTCCAACAAATACCATCAAATGCTAAAACTTTATGGTAAAGTTCGACCTCCTTTGGTCCATGGGTTGGGAGAAATCTCGGGTGTCTGTCTAAAACCAGGCGCAAATTATGTCCATATTTTCCCTCGATTCACGTTATCTCGTTAAATCAGGCAATGTATCACAATCGGTGTTGATTGATGACCATGATGAACTTCACACTTTAACAAATCGCTAGTGTAGATAATTTGCATAATACAGGTGCATATACACTATACGTACGCAGTTCACGCGCTGAAGTGGCAATCCTGAAAATGCCGTAGGTTTGGAGTTATCAATTCCATTTTGCTGATACTGAGTTTTGTAGACCTTGAAATGAAATCTAACCAATAGG
>NW_008752518.1:23341-28100 GCF_000715545.1 Opisthorchis viverrini | reverse complement strand
CTATCCATTTCTGTCAACTGGAATACACAGGTTGAGCCCTGGTAACTGTTCTCGCGCTTTTGGTATAGGGCACTCAGTTGGCCGTTGCTGATTGACATGTCGTTTCTATGTCGGTGATCCTATTCGAGCACTATTAGTCACCTGAGAATTCTCTTAAGGGCAATTCCAACCCTCCGGTTTCGGCGCCCAGGGTGATATTCTCTCACAAGCACGCGGCATCCAGACCGTGACGTCGGTTTATCTCTTGTCGGTGATTGAAAGCACATGAATGTTGGCAGGATACCGTCATGTTTAGGTCTCAACGATCTGTTCATCATAACCTCAGTTGGAGAGCGACCGTCAACAGACATCCGATTGAGGGTTGCTCTATATTTTAGCAGGAACCTAATCAAGACTTCTGCCCCGGTCTCTTCCACTTCCGCCTTTCTCAGCGCGCATTTAAAGGTGGTTACCAACCGTTCTTCTTGATCAGTGGATTGAGAATGGAATGGTGGAGAAGTAGCATATGTGATACCGAGTCTTCGAACCAATACCCCAAAGTGATGGGATGTGAACCAAATACCATTGACGAACACTTTTAGGGATACCGAATAATGAAATAATAGGCCACAGTTTAATGATGTTTGCTATGTTTGTTAGCTCAGACGCTTAGGCCACTTACTGAATGCAGCATCAACGGTGAGGAAGCTTATTGGTCAGGTGCGCGATAATGGTTTTCCTTGCTGTGGCCAAGGCTGCGGTGACTGTTAGTTGGGTAACTCATGGGCAGCTGCGCATCGGAAACAGCTTCGACATTACTGCTCCATGTGCTCTGCTCATCTATGCCAGGATAATAAACATAGCTGCAAGCGAGGGCCTTGATGCGGCTTATCCCTTGATGTCCATTGTGAAGCTGTGCTAGGTCCCGGTGGCAAAGTTTCGCGGTCACGGTAATTCGGTCACCAACGAGAAGACAACCAGTGACAACAGATAATGAACTTCATCGTTGAAAAAATTGCCGGAGTTCTCCTAATGAATGGGCTGTGGTCCGGCTGGTTTAGCGGCACTCCATTGCTTTTTGTAATGCGCTGTCATTTTTGTTAGCATGGTGGAACGCGTCAAAAAATCACGGGTGGTTGGTTCATGGTCTCCAACACCACAGCACGGACTCTCAGTTCGACATCAATAGTGGCTATGACGATATCATCTGGTTCCATCTCACGTGAAGCAATCAAGCTCATAACCGATCGACCTGCTCAATTTTCTCTATTGAGGCATACTGCATGATAAAGGTGTAGCCGAGGCGAACCGTGCCCCACCGTTGAAGGCAGTTGACTGCGTAGACTGGCACTGACAGATAGATAGATACATAGTTTAACTGGTTGCCTGATCTGTTGATGGATTGATAGATAGAATGCTCCATTGACTGACTGATTGACTGACGGACTGGTTGATCGATCGGTCGATTGATTGATTGATTGACTGAATGAATGATTGATTGTTGATTGATTGATTGATTGATTGATTGACTGATTGATTGGATGTTCGCCGACTTCCACGTTGAGATTTTGGTAAAGTTCCAGGGTGGTGTGTCACTGAATCTCAAGGGGCGTGTGTACCAAGCTACAGTGTGGGCTGTTTTTGTTGTATGCCTGTGAGACTTTGCATGTTCGAGCAGCGGAACTGAGACGTTTTCAGGTGTTCGAAAATCGCTGTCTAAGAACCATAGCTAGTGTGGGTTGGTGTCGGCGAATCCGTAACGAGGCAATTAGAAAGCGAGTATTTGGTTGTGCAATGGGGACTTTCATTGAAGTATGTATCCAGCACCGAAAGCTGCGTTGGTTGGGACATGTGTTACGTATGCTGAAGAGTATGCTGTCTTCTATGCCCATAGTGGCGTAAGAAGATGGGTGGCCAGCCCTTGTCTTGGCAGAGGGGTATGAATGAAATTACGAAGCGTTTGGGTGCTGCTGGTGCTACTCGCCTTCCAGGATGGCGACTAGAGTGATCCCCACTGCGCCTGGTTGGAAAAACTGCAAGATATGGCTGCCAAACGATGTCAGTGGCGTTCGTGTTGTCCGTTTCTATCCAGATTGCCTGAGTGTTACGGTTCTGTCACGCAGTGAGCAAACAATATGATAATGCGGATTGTAGCAATACTCTATCCCCAGCTATGTTGCTTGATCCAGACTCCTAGCATGGTGAATAGTAAGAAGACGAAAAACCTCGGACACAAACTTTAATAACCCAACAACACACGATCAACAGGTGATGCCCGGAGCTTCCGAAGCCAAGTCAGTGGAAAGAATGGTATCCTGTACGTGGTCGGATTTAAATTTCCTTGAAGCATCAATAGACCATTGATTTTTCAAAGTTTGACCCTGAAGATGCCGGGAGTTCGCTAGCACACATAAAAACACAGCGTTTTCTGGGGGATATTGATATCCCCAACACTGATTGAATGTCTGGAGGGGCAGACACCTCAGAATGATTGTAGTGAGCTATAACTAAGTGCCTTCCTCATCCACGTTTACACTTTTCTTTACAATAAGTCTTTCAAATAAATCATGGTTGTACGTCAGTGAAGCGTCAGTGTTGAACACCGATGTCATGTTTTCGACGACGACGATAACGACGAAGACGCCAATGATGATGATGATAATGATGGGGTTTGTGGGTCTCTGTAGTTTTTGAACATTCTGAAAGAGCAGTCCGGACTGCACACCCAGTTGGGTGTAGCCGGTCGAATGAAGTTAATTTTATGGTCAACCTTTCCCCCTGAAGGCTCTTAGTGGTAGCTGGCTGAACAATATATTCCAAGGTTTTTTGTAGCCATATTTTTCTCTTTTCGTCATGTGCTGTTGAGATCGTCTTTGGAAAATTCCGCGAAAATTAATGCAGAACTTGCTGCAGAACTTTGTGAGGATCATTCCGTTCACCATTTTAACTTCTGTTGAACGTGCTACTGACAGATAACAGTGTCAGCTACCACAACCTCGTTTCTCACTATTCGCCAGCTTGACGGTAACAGGAAGCTGTTACTACAACATACGCAACATTGTCAAGTTAGCTGAGTTTAGTCTGTGGCCGTATTGTGTCTTGCTGAACGGTAGTGCAACCCTGTATAGATATTTGGCTTCCTGCCCCGCCCACTACGGAGAGCCCTTTATGGAGACAAAGAGAAATTATTACAACTGTATTTATAGGGTAATCACAGAGTGTCCCACAAGGTCATGCTAGAATCTCCGTGAGAGGGCGAGAGGCGTCGAATGAAAGATGCTCGATCCAGACTGACTGGCATTCTGACCAATCAGGGCAGGTCTTCGTTTGATCCGTGTCCTGCACGTGACACATTTGACCAAATGATGTGATGTTCGGTTATTAGGGAAACCTGGTCTCCGGACATGCCGCGAATAGAATGTAAAGTGAAACTTAAATGCACCCCAAATTCGACTCACTCTCTACATTCGTAGTGATATTGCAAAGTTACCAGCATGACCCAGTCGATCGACCTTTTTCATACTTCGGCTTTTCATACTGCATTTCAAAATCTCGCCCTTTTTTCTCGGACCCTTCGGCTGGCAGTGTAGGTCCATCTATTGAGATAGCCCATTCAGTAGTTTTAGCTGAGACGTTATCGGGACATTTGAAAGCCAAAGTAGCACTTCCTCAAGACTTACCGGGCTCACCCTAAATGACCCGATACATTGTGGAAAAGTTTGGTCCGATAAATCGTCGATTATTCCGAACGTGTTCGTGCTGTTCACACACAAAATAGCGATTTCTCTTGACACCTTCTGAATCACACACTTGAGTGACCATGTCACTCCTTGGTTCCCGGGCTGATCGACTGTAAAAACATTCGTTGGGATGGTGCAGTAGAATAGTCTGTAGTAGAATATTCTGTTGAGCAGCATTATCTACAGAAAGCACAATGCCAATCGTTTGTCTCCGCATGTGTTCGTTCAGCGATGTAGGCCAGGTTTAATTGGTGTCATGTTTCCGGAGTGATTGTTCAAACAACCGGTTACTCTAGCAGAAACTACGCAAATATTGTGGATGACGGATAGTTTCTTTCTGCAATGGGAGCAGTCTCGTCCCACACACTGCGCCTTACATCCGATGACTCCAGACCACCGCGTCTAAATCGCCTGTTTAGGTAGAACCTGCAAACATAACGTACCGTCATTGACGTTGATAAATCCTCGGATTTGTATTCTGTTAGAATGCCTTCTACGTGACATTTTCTAAATCCCTAGGTGGTTCAAACTGACTTTGCCTCCATACATATATTTGTGAGACGTAGGAGGAACGGCGCTTGATTCGAAACGATTCAAAGCACATCTTTTGCACCACAACTTTTGCTGTAGCCGGCATGGACCAGCATAGATCTGCTAATATTGGTGTCGTGGTCAGCAGAACGTGTATTCTGATAACATCTCACGCGGTCTTTCTGGAGAAACACACACCTTTCACTGTGGTTCGTTGTGTCGATTTCTGTTTCACAAGCTACTTCAGTATTCGTTACTTTTGTCCTAGTAGAAATTTCATATTTATCCTGAAAAGACACTGTGATCAAACCAATACAGTCTGAGGATCAGGTGAGCCTTATTGACAAGTTGAGTGGCTATTCTCGCAACCAGTGTATGGGACAATTAGGTAATGAGCTGAACCGCAGAGGACACTATCAATCACGGGCTTATTGGACAGACGTTTTATTGTTCAAGATTCCCGGCTTCAACCAAGAAGTACTAAACTGCTGGTGAACTTATTGAGGAGA